>NC_060274.1:10738622-10968718 GCF_021613505.1 Equus quagga | reverse complement strand
GCCCGGGGCCCGGGACCTGGAGGCGGGGGCGCGCGGCGCGGCGGCGGCGGCGGCGGCACCGGGCCCCATGCTGGGGGGCGGCGGCGACGGCGGCGGCCTGAACAGTGTGCACCACCACCCCCTGCACCCCCGTCACGAACTGAACATGGCCCATAACGCGAGCGCGCCGGCCGCCGCCGCCAGCGCCAACAGCGCCAAGAGCAGCAGCTCCGAGGCGGCTCTCAAGGAGGCTGGAAGCGCCGCCGCGCTGTCCTCCTCCTCCTCCTCCGCGGCGGCGTCCTCTTCCTCCTCGGCGGGCCCGGGCTCGGCCATGGAGACGGGGCTGCTCCCCAACCACAAACTGAAAACCGTTGGCGAAGCCCCCGCCGCACAGCACCACCACCACCACCATGCCCACCACCACCACCACCATGCCCACCACCTCCACCACCACCACCACGCACTACAGCAGCAGCTAAACCAGTTCCAGCAGCAGCAGCAGCAGCAGCAGCAACAGCAGCAGCAGCAGCAGCAGCAACATCCCATTTCCAACAACAACAGCCTCGGCGGCGCGGGCGGCGGCGCGGCTCAGCCCGGTCCCGACATGGAGCAGCCGCAACATGGAGGCGCCAAGGACAGTGCCGCGGGCAGCCAGGCCGACCCCCCGGGCCAGCCTCTGCTGAGCAAGCCGGGCGATGAGGACGACGCGCCGCCCAAGATGGGGGAGCCGGCGGGCGGCCGGTACGAGCACCCGGGCCTGGGCGCCCTGGGCGCGCAGCAGCCGCCGGTCGCCGTGCCCGGGGGCGGCGGCGGTGGCGGCGGCGGCCCGGCGGCCGTCTCGGAGTTTAATAATTACTATGGCAGCGCTGCCCCTGCTAGCGGCGGCCCCGGCGGCCGCGCTGGGCCTTGCTTTGATCAACATGGCGGACAACAAAGCCCCGGGATGGGGATGATGCACTCCGCCTCCGCCGCCGCCGGGGCCCCCAACAGCATGGACCCCCTGCAGAACTCCCACGAAGGGTACCCCAACAGCCAGTACAACCATTATCCGGGCTACAGCCGGCCCAGCGCGGGCGGCGGCGGCGGCGGCGGCGGCGGAGGAGGAGGAGGCAGCGGAGGAGGAGGAGGAGGAGGAGGAGGAGGAGCAGCAGCAGCAGCAGGAGCGGGAGCTGTGGCGGCGGCGGCCGCGGCGGCGGCGGCAGCAGCAGCAGCAGGAGGCGGCGGCGGCGGCGGCTATGGGGGCTCGTCCTCGGGGTACGGGGTGCTGAGCTCCCCCCGGCAGCAGGGCGGCGGCATGATGATGGGCCCCGGGGGCGGCGGGGCCGCGAGCCTCAGCAAGGCGGCCGCCGGCGCGGCGGCGGCGGCGGGGGGCTTCCAGCGCTTCGCCGGGCAGAACCAGCACCCGTCGGGGGCCACCCCGACCCTCAACCAGCTGCTCACCTCGCCCAGCCCCATGATGAGGAGCTACGGCGGCAGCTACCCCGACTACAGCAGCCCCAGCGCGCCGCCGCCGCCGCCGCCGTCGCAGCCCCAGTCCCAGGCGGCGGCGGCGGCGGCGGGGGCGGCGGCGGGCGGCCAGCAGGCGGCCGCGGGCATGGGCTTGGGCAAGGACATGGGCGCCCAGTACGCCGCTGCCAGCCCGGCCTGGGCGGCCGCGCAACAAAGGAGCCACCCGGCGATGAGCCCCGGCACCCCCGGCCCGACCATGGGCAGATCGCAGGTAACCCCCGCGCCGGCCGGGCCTGCTTCCGCCGCGGCGGCCTGGGCGCGCGCCGCGAGCCCTAGTTTCTTTCTTTCCGCGTACTTTTTCCGCGTCCTCTGCCGGGGGAGGCGGGGGCGAGGCGCCCAAAGCCATCTTAACTCGCGGCTGCCTCCCTCGGAGGCCGGGGAGCGCACGATGTCCGAGCGCGCGGCCCGGGGACCCCGGGGCCTGGGAGGGGGTCTCGCCGGGGGCCGGACCGGGCCGGGCGCCGGGTTTCCCGGTGGCCGAGCAGCCCCGCCTCGCCAGCCCGGCCGGGGCGCGGGGCGCGGGGCCCGCGTGCGGGCGTCGGGGGCGGCCCCGCGAGGCAGCGGTGCGGGCGCTTTTGTAACCGGATCGGCGCTCCCGGCCGGTGCGGGCTGGACAGGGATATTGACCGGGTCTTCCCGGTTAGCGCCAACAATAAGCTCAAACTGGGGGAAGAATGGGGAACTTTGTCCTCCCTCCAGCCCCACTATGTTCCCTCTTAGCTTGCAAGGTGGAGGCAGGCAAAATAGGTTAGCTTTGTGGCCTCCGAGGGTGTTTTTCGTAGTTCTGCCCAGCCATGCCGAGATATTCGATGCGGACTTTGAGTTTGAGTGTTCGGTAGCCAGAATGAGACCCGCATTTGCAACGATGTGGAGGGAAAATATTCTAAGATAGATCGATTCGTTCCTAAGAGGAGCCAGGAAATCCATTATTTGGCCCAGGCTGCTTGAGATAGGAGTCACCTTCAACAGATAGGCTGTGTTCAAGGAACACATTCCGCTTAAATTGAACTTGTTTTGATCACGGACGAGGCATACGTTTTATTCAGCAAGTCCAGGAAAAAAGCAGAGCCGTGAAAATTGATCTTTGGGGATCGGATTTATGTGGATTTTCTTGAATTTGCTGGCACCCGAGTCCTCCAGCGTTATTAGGAAGTGGCCTGCGCTCTTGCTGTTTCTCGCTCGTAGGCTGAGCCTAAAGACTGACTTGATCTCCTTTGCAAGGTTTGGAATTTGAATTGTGGAGGTAAACTGGCTGTAATAGTCTCCAGACAGCTGCCTCCGAGTTGACATCTAATCTGCCATCTGATTGGCTCCCCTCTCACCATTGGGCATTTAGCACTGCTGATGTAAATAGAAGTGCTGAGCGGTACAGCCACAAAAATTCCTGCCACAAATAATAACTGAGCTCTATTACAAGCAGATGTAAGGTTGAATATTATTTAGAGCTTAAGTTATTATGAATCGTAGTTATTAATAAGAGGATTAAATACATAAAAACATTATGCTGGTGTCCAGGGTTGGGCATGTTCAAAATTCACATCTTTGACAGCCTCAAGATGGACATTGCGTAGAGCACTGACTTTAGTTGTAGGATGAGGACATGGCAATTGAAAAATAATTAAACCAAGAATTTTACCAATTTTGGGGCTTGTGAAGCTTTTATCAAAGTACCCTTCATTGATTAAACTATGAAAAACACTTGAATTATGTCAACACATGCAGTTTAATATAAAATTAAAAGTTATAACATTAGGAATTTCGAGATTCTGATATGCAACAGTATCTTTTAGTGGTATTTAATTAGCTTCAGGATAGGAAGTATATTTCCAGTAATTTGTGTGTTAACAGTTATGACCGTTTTAAGATGTTTGTGCATGCAGAGCTTTAGTTAGAATTGACATTATATTTAAAAAACATGAAGTGAGGAAACTATATAATAATTTTGGCAGACAACAATTAGTTAAAAGGGAAAGAGTGGATATTCTTGTGAAATACTAAAAATCATCTTATATTTGCTTCTGATTTGGAGAATACAGGAATGCCCCAGGAATCCTTTTTTTTCCCTTGATTATTTTGTTAGATGAGGTCATGTGAGCCTTATTTGAACTGCTCACACATTCTATTAGGGAAAACTATATTGCATGCAAGTGTTTCTGCCAAATAATTTTTCTTTCATAGACATCTTAATGCTATGAAAGTTTTTAAAATTCTGATCTGTTACAGAGGAATAGCAGTGGTTGTAATGTGTATTTTGACACTTTTATTTTAGGAAAGTGTATTTTAATAATAATCATATCTTCGAGGAGAGACGTGTCAGAGCTAATGCAGGACTGAATTTAACAGATAATCGTGTGCATCCCAGGCTGAGGATGTTAGTATCCACTGCTTTCAAGTCTTTAGTTAGTGGAGTCGTACTTCTAATGATAACATATTTTCCTACCCGTGATAGAAAACTTGCAATTTCAGTTTTTCTTTTTGATTTGCACAGTTAAAACATAGAGAAACCTTTTGTACATAAACCCGCGTAATTAGTTTTAAAGAGATTTGCTTTGTCAGCTTTTAAAGGGGCAGTTTAAAATTCACATCTTTGTAAGCTGGAAAGGAAGGATAGAGGCAGACGGAGATCCGTGTTACTTTATAGTATTATTTCTTAATGGTACCAATCATTTTAAGTATTTTGTTTTCTTGGAATGAGAGTGAATCCATTATGTCCTCAGTGTGACCCTTGGGAATAGCATTTTTATTTTTGAGGGGGGAAGAAAAATGACGGGCATATGACCTGGATTCACAGATTTCTTTTAGGTACCTTACCGTATAACACGTGGAATGTGTCTTTTTTTATGCTTTTTCTTTTTGGAAGGTTAGTATTATTTAGTATTTGTAATGACAGTTATACTAAGAAACAGTCATTTGTCCAAAATATTAAATTCCTACATAAGTATAGGTCATAAAATACTATTAAATCACGTTGTTAAATGATGAAATTTTCTTGTGGCTTTTAACACATTTAGTTTCATTTTTGATTTTAGGAATGGTTTATGTTGGGTGGCAGATGTTTTTTGTAATTGAGAACAAAACATATGCCTATACTCTAACGGGAGGGTCTTTTAAAAAAGTGAAATAAGCCATTTTACGATTCGGTTTGTTTTGGGTTTTTGTGAAATAAAGTATTCAGATAGAGCAGTCTCGAAAGGAATACTGAGGTCTGCATCACTAAGGTTTTATGATGTCCACGTTTGTGCTGAATTCCATTAATGCTATTTTAACTTCAGTTTTATAGAATACAATATAATGTAATAATAAAAAAAAAAGAGCCTTATTTACCATTAAAAGAAAAGTGATTAACTGGCTTACAAAAAGCAGGAAGTTACTGTCTGGTTCCTGATCACCTTAAAATTTGTATAAGACTCATTTTAGCGTAACAGCCCTCCCCACTTCCCCTCCCAATGAAATCGTACCCTATCTGAGATTTTAAATCTTGTAAAGAAATTTTTGTGGCCTAAACTGATAGATTTGCCGAGGTGTGGCTGGCTGGCTGCTCTCCCGTCAGAGGTGGAATTGGCAACTGTGGTTCGCAGAAAAGACCTATCATTTGAAAAAGAAAATGTAACAAGAATATCTATACAGTTTTCTGTTTCCTGAGTTATCTGGGGTGAAATTATGCATGGCTGGAAATTGTTTTCAGTGGGGATCCTGATTTCTGTGTACTTAGACAATTTTTTTTTAATGGCAACTACTCTTTAAGACAGCTATCACTTAAATTTACGTTTATATTAACACAAAATTGATGTGTATTCCAGGGAGTGACATATTCTTACCTTGGGTCTGTAATGAGAAACCCTCATCTTTCTTTTTTCTTTGATTTTGTTTTGTATCTATATTTAGGGAATGGATTTTTGTCAAGGCTTTTCATAATTGTTCCATTTTTCCCACTGTCATACTGTATCTGAAGTATCAGAAGTGTGTTATGAATAGGGAAATAATCCAAGTCACACTTAGGCACTTTTTATAGTGTACCTACCCTCTAAATATTGTGGTCCTTCATTGGGATTGAGAAAATAATATCTTGAGGCTGGTATAAAAATAGTATTAATTCTGGTTTGAGAACTGATTTTTAAAATGTAAGACAACGTAGAGAAGACTCTTAATATAAACTCATTTGGTGGTTTTCTTAGACACAGACACATTTTGAAGAAAACAGGTGTAATGGAATGGGGTCAAGTTTTCAGTTCTATTTCTCATGAATGCACTTCATTACTTTATAATTTGGGGCAGAGTGTATCTAAAAAAATGACTTCTGATGTAAGAGGACTTGCTTGTTTCCCTAGGATAAATACCAATATGACAGGCAAACCGAAAAAGATGAGCATTTCATTTATTTAACCCTGTCCTCTCCTGGGAAAAGTGGTTTAATTGAAAATTTGCTGGGGTCTGTGAAATTTTGCTACTTATTTTCAAGACTGATTTGGAGATGTAAATTTTGGATGTATTGGCATAGGGAACTGTTAGCTTTTTGCCCAGGGGCCTAAATCTAGGGGCTGTTTAAGACTGCACTGGACGGACACTGCCCAGGAACGGACCTGTGTGTTTTGATCCATATTTGAGGACTGGAACTCATGTTTCGCTTGTGTCACTTGCATTTTGGGCTGTGTGTAGATTAGTCAATTTGAGGCTTATATTTATGCTTGAGAGAACTGTTGTGTGTTACTTAAAACAACAGATTTCTGGAGGCTCAAAATGAATATTAATAACACTCAAATTCCATTAATTATTATTTTTTTCAATATTTAGATTTTCGAAGTGGATGTTACCAAATTTTTAGGACATTTTGGAATGCTGTTTATTCTCTAGGGGCACATCCACATCCTGGGTCTCTTTGGAACTGGGTAATATTTGGTCGCATGCCTTTTCAGAGGTGTCCTTTATCTGGAGATTTGTGCACGTTCTCAGTGGATATGTAAAGTGGAGCCGTGCACTTGCTGCGTATCCGTGCTTGAGGCTGAGGAATCTCGGGTCCTGGTTCCTTGTGGTGCGGGGGAGAAGTACCAGGCAAAGTCACTCATCCACTGGGGATATACTTATATGTCATATATCATGCAATTTTGATTTTTCCCGTTTGGAGGATATTTATACAAGACGAAGTGGCCCTTTTTGGTTTAACTGGGTGATTGAATTAATTTTGATCTAAAAACCTGGTATATACTTTAATGACTTTTTCTTTTAGAAATTTGATGAAAAGAAAATGATCTAGGTATCATTACCTGTGTATTATTAAATATCCATTTGTTTTGCCTTATGCCTCCTTTGGAAAGAATGGAACTATTAATACATATCTACTATAGTTTTAACAATTCATACTAATCGATTGAGTGAATTTATCAAGGTAAAATATTTGTTTCCACAGTAAGTTTTCAGCAAACATGTTCTGTTTTCAAAGTCTTTAACTTGGAGTAATTCTAAGAAAACTATTTCCTTAGAATTACTTACTTGAATACAATCCAATAGGCAGTTTTCAAACCCACTTCTGAATGGATCAATGCCAAGAATATTAGAAGGCTTCTGAGTTTGACAGATGAACTCATGATGAAATGAACTTATTTCATGGTTGATACTTATTGCTAGGAAAGAGACTAAAGCCCTAAAATCTTAAGCATATCTGGTTTACCGATAAACACTTATTTTAGGAAGAGGCGGCAGAATCTGGAATAGATCTGTCCTACCATGACAGTCCTTTTGGATTGAACTAGCTTCAGCCTCTGCCCACTGCTTTCTGTAGGGTGTTCTTCTCACTGTCTTGTCTGGGCCTCGAAGAAAGATGAAACTTGAGAACCAGACAGGGAGTCGTTCCTTATTAGATGACTCTAGAAGGGAAGCCATATTTGATGAAATCCAGAAGAAAATCCTAGACCACTTTTTTTTATATGGGATGCTAAAAAAATGATATATATATATATTTTTTATTGTGGTAAAATATACGTAACATAAAATTTATCATTTGAACCATTTTTAGGTGTACGGTTCAGTGGCATTAAGTACGTTCACAGTGTCGTGCAACCATCACCCCATCCATTTGCAGACTTTTTCATCTTCCCAAATTGAAATAAAAAAATATATATTTTTCTCTTTCTTCATGTAAGATTTTAAAATTGCTAGTTATTAATGTCTAGTGTAAGCAAAATAATCTTGTTTTATAACCATTAATCTTGCCTCTTCATAGTTTATTAGTAAATTCTTCCTCAAACGTTCCATACGAATGATAATGGGGGTTTTTGTTTGTTAGTTTTTAATCCGTTACTTCCTCCCAATTCTAGCTTTGGGGTAATCTTCCCAGATTTTATCTATTTGGAAATGTGTGTCATGGAAGTTAGTTGTTTCGTTGTCAGTTATGTCATTACAAATTTAAAAGCAGCTTTTTGAAGCCTTTCTGCTTAAAGTTTGGGATACTTTGTAGAGAGAAATCTGGGACTTTGTTAGATAATAGGATTTGGATATGAACTGTTGGCATCATCATTTTTTTTTTTTTTTTTTAAAGATTTTATTTTTTCCTTTTTCTCCCCAAAGCCCCCCCGGTACATAGTTGTGTATTCTTCGTTGTGAGTTCTTCCAGTTGTGGCATGTGGGACGCTGCCTCAGCGTGGTCTGATGAGCAGTGCCATGTCCGCGCCCAGGATTCGAACCAACGAAACACTGGGCCGCCTGCAGCGGAGCACGGGAACTTAACCACTCGGCCACGGGGCCAGCCCCGGCATCATCATTTTTCCCTTTACTTTTTTACACCTTCTTTTACATTTTTTGCTTCTTTTTTAAATGATTGGTTTTATGTTTCTCCTCTGTGAAAAATCACTTATAATGAAGATGTTCTTCTATTTGTGTTTGAAGTTTGGAGCAGCCCACCCTAGCAGCCCAGAGCCGCCCGCCAGACCACCGGTTGCTGTGTTCTTGCTCAGTGTGCCGCGCCCCAAATTTGTGCTTTCCCCCTCGTGTTTTTAATTCGTGGTCCTCAGCAAAACTGCAGAAATTTGTTATATGTGGAAAAATTCCTAAATTAAGGTGATTGGCCTTTTAATTACATTTTAGAGGCAGCTGCAAAGGGATCCCTCTTAGAGACTGGTTCATCTTTCTTGTGAACAGCCTTCTTTTGTGTAGAATGTTGGAACTGTGTTTTAGTTGCTATTGATACCCATATGTAGTTGCATCTTTATCTGATCAGTTATGTCCTTTAACATGGGATGCCATCGAGGGCAAAGAGAAAATGAAGTGTGATTTAAGAGCTTATCCTGGGAAGCAGCAATTACTTCTTAAGGTGTAGACATTTGGCATTTGTGTATGCTAGGAGGTGTATGTTAGATAAATATCTTCTCCAGACAATCAATTGGCAAATATTTATTGAGCACCCATTTTCTGCATCAGCCCTGTGCCAGACGCAGATGGTAGCCAAGGTCTGGGTACAGTTCAGGCAGGGACCTGCTGCAGGAGCCTGCTTCCCCTCTACCTGGGCCTGGTATTTTTGGCATCATGGACTGGCTCATTTAAAGAAAGTGCAGATAGCAAGCATGTGGGTCAGCTGTCTGTTGGCTTGCTTTCTTTGGGTAGGGGAGTGGATTTTGGCAAAACAAATAATTGTAGATTGTTGTGATATAGTGGATGGGAGCTAGTGACTCTTTTCCATTTCTCCCGATCCATTGCTGGCTTTGTGGCAGCGCAAAATATAGATCCACTACAGAGAATAATAACTAAAAGGAGGAAGATATCATCACTTTGAAATTTATAGAGAATGGTCCTTTTTCTTTTTCTCAGTTTTCTGCATTACATTGGCTCTTGGAAAAAAAGTTAAAACAGTCTGCTCAGATTTAGGAAGATACTTAGATTGCTGGAGTATTTTTGGTAACTGTTTAGATAATGTATGCTGGCTGAGGAGTAAATTCAGCGACTCCTTCTGGGTCCTGAAATAAACCTTTCAGAAAGCGAGGCATTGATGATTAGTGGAGGCTGTTCCAGAATTCTTAGTATCTCCTGTCTCTTTTTGTGATGAGCATCTTAGAAATTAAACCATTCACCATACTCCATAGCCTTATTTTGACATGATTGGTAATTCTAAAATTTATCTAGAATTTGACATCTAATTTCTGAAATTTTGAGATTCAGTGACCATATATTTATATATATATCAAGCTATAAAGCCATTTTAATATCCTTTAAATTTTCTGCTTCCAGTTTGTATTTTTTATAATAAATTCACTTTACCCAATGAATTATAAATGACCTTGGAAATAGAAATGTAAAACATTGGTACTGCTGAGCAAGTATCTTTCTGAAGAGGCAGACATGTTTCTCAGGAAACTGGTATGTTTCTTGTATGTTAGTTTGTTTCTGTGATTTTGAGGGTTTATGAGAATACGAAGGTAGGACGAGGCATCCTGATGGAATGGAGAGACGTGGGCTTGTTGGTCAGACTTTGATTCATTTGTAGGTTTCAGAGCCCATTCTCCCTGGGATCCAGCAGGTGCTCAGTTTCCTTACCTGGAATGTTGCCTGCTGGGTGGGGTTGCCCCTGAGGTCATCGAGGTATATCTTGTGGCATCTTCCGTGGCACTTCTTCTTTCCTCACCTGCCTTCCCACTGGTGAAGTCAAGGGGACCTGGGTTCTTGTTCTCTGCCCGGCCCTGCCGCACTTCAGGGTGTAGTCGAGGACAAGCCCTTGCATCCGTCAATTAGGTGACCCCTAGTCCCTCCCAGCTGTAAAATTCTGTGTTGCTCTGAATTAAAAATAAAATGAAATAAAATAAAGTGCCTAATCCGCTATGCACCACTGAACATCTTATTAAGCTACACTAGATCCCAGACATGTTCAGTGATTATAAACTGAGACCAGTGCAAATACACAGATTTTGTGAATCCTACTGTAATTGCCCTCACAAAATGTAGCTTTATACTGACTGGGACTCTTGTAAACGGTTCCATGAGTTGGTTTTGGTTTCCCAGTAGAGTCTGTGGTGGTGGACAGTGTGATTGGATCCAAGCCACTGTCCGATTCAGTCTCTCATCCTTAATATTGATTAGTCAGTTCTGTTCTCTGGCCAAGAATCATTCCTTTCTTATACCTCTTAGACTTTTGCACTTTGGTGATCTGCAAAAATGACTGGCTTGTTAGGGGAAGTACTTTTTGCAAAGGAACAAAGTTTCAAAAATATAAAACCAGGCTTCTTTGAGATTCTGGGTGGTGGGCTTTGTTCTCTCATCAGTTAAGTAACTTCTGTTTCTGCTTCAGCTTCACTGTACGCATGATTCAGATTTGGTACTTAGCAAGATTCTGATTTGCTCTATGTTATCATGCAGGTTTAGCACTGTTCTCAAATAGTCAAAACAGGGGATGTCCAATCTGAGAATGCCAAGGGCCTGCCTCAAATATGTAGAGCGGAACAGGTTTTTTTTTTTTTTTTTTTTTTTTTGTATACTGAGATTATAAAAGTATCAGGGACAAAATTTAATTCAATAATGAACAAATACTTACTGAGCACCACTTGGTGCTTAAGATACAAAGAGTAAATATAATATATGATCCATAGTTTTCCCTGGTGAATTATCATGGACTCCTGGTGTTTTGCAAAGTGGAAATTAAAATGAATGGCTACATTACTCTTCTGCAGTTCTGTACAGAAAGACTATATCCTTCAAAGTGCATCATCTGAGAACTGTTTGAAGAGGAGTTGGTAATATATCCAGACCAAACATTTCCTGCCGAGTGTATTGTGCATTTCCAATATCAGTTGCAAGGAAATCTGTTCAGTCCGCGTTTGACTATTTCACGTGTAAGGTCATGTGTATTTCATGTGCTTGGAGAGTGTGCTTAGGTGCTGTGACGTGGATGAGAAAGTGATCTGAATTTGGGTTTTGTTTTGAATATCATATGGTGGTTTTTCTGCTAAGAAATGACTTTATAGGATCATTAGCACGAAGGATTTAAAATTCAGTTCATTTACCTACGCTGAAATGAACAGCCTTGTATGTCAGGCTTTGCGACCACAGATTTGTGTCATTGTAGCTAGAGCCGGGCATCAGGCAGATGATTGTGGAGAGCCTACTGTGTGCCTGGCACCATGATGGATGATGGATCCCTGGGTGACTAGGGCCTGGACCTTGATGAATTGACTAACGACGAGTAAGCGTGGTACACAGTACAGTGTAAAAGGTTTGGGTGGGAGAAGTTCTGATATTAGAGGGACATCTCACATGACTACGTTGGGGTGGAGGTAGGAGTAGGAAGGCTATGCTAGGAAATCAGATCTAATAAACCAAGACCTGGTTGACAGCAGAAGTTAACCAAGTGAAGAGACGTGGGGATGGGAGCAGGGCCAAGGGCAAGAGCCACAGACATGCAGGTTAGAGAACCTGGAAGATTGGACATCTTACCACCCGTGTGATCTCAGGCAAGTTATTCACCTCGCTGAGGTTTGTAGTCCCCTCATTTCTAAAGGTATGGGAAAGAAAACTTAAGGCACTGACCTGTTCTAAGAAGTAGATTTGATAGAGAAGTGAAAGGAAACGGAGGGGCGTTTTTATGCAGTCAGAGAGTTGTACTTCGTGGGTAAGCAATTAAAATGAGTTACATGTGGTTCTGTATTAGTTAATTTAACAGCCTATTAGTCTTTCCTCTCAGAACAAATAGGTTAATATTTGAAGCTTATTTCTAATCCGGTTTCAGTTTTTTATTGCCTGATATGTTTACCTTGCCAAGTGTTTAGGAAAAGTAAGTTTTGGAGCAATTGATCGCATTTCTAAAATGTCTGCTGTAGTTTTCCAATTTTTTTTTTACAGTCATTTTCTTTTAACTGGTAGGGAAAAATAAATTCAGAAGATCGATAATTGGAACATTTAATTTCACCACTATCAACAAACATTTTGTGATCTTGGGGTAGGGGCACTGTACCAGATAAAAAGATGCCCAGAGAATGTTCAAAAATTGTTAAAAATTGTGGTACTCATTGTTCAACGTGGAGGAATATCCTTAGATTACTAAGTGAATATTGGTGATTAAAATAAATAAGATAGTTTGTGGGATATTTTTATTTTACTTACTATTCCGTTTAATTAGAAATATGGATTGAATAACTCTGGCCTCTTAAGCAATCTGAATTTTGAGTTAAAGGAAATTGGTGGTAGGCAGACAACTTGCAAACTGGTGAAATGGATCTTTGATTCTAATTAATTTTCCCCATTCCCCAATAAGTAGTTTATTATAGTTAACTGTTGAAAAGTTTTAAACATTGTAGTCACATTTGTTATGATTTTGCTGGGGTTGAAAATCTTCCCTTTCCCCACTCTTGGTGCCAACTCCCGTTTCATTTGACTGGATAGGGAAAACACCTAGGAAGATGCCGTTCTGACAGGAGGCAGAGATGTACTTCGTGAGTGTCTTGGTTTTTCCCCCTGGTGTCTCAGCTGGTATCCGTTATTCGTGGCAAGACTTTTCCTTCCTCCTCCATTAGGAAGTTTGTCACGAGTGTGAGCCCTTGAAAGTAGTAGTGTTTTCCTTTTATTCAACAATTAATTAGTGAAGATAGGATGTGAAAAGCAATTTTGTGTTTTGTCCTTTCTTGTGCATTAAGTTTGTATAATTTTCCATATTGCTGTATTATAAATGAGGAGAGAGAAGAATGGAGATGAATTTTATTGAAGGCAGTTGTATTCCAGTAACTGAAAGGAATGTTCTTTTTTAGTCTAAATACCCTTTCCTGGTGTTTCATGGTTCTTTGAAAAACCAACGCAAAGAAGTTGCCTTCAGCTGTTAAGATATCTGAGCCAACTGGTTGTCAGTATGCTGAAGTTTTATTCTTGGTGCATCTAGAAATTTCCTGTCAATGCGTTTTATGAAGAGGGAGGGGGTCCCAGCACGGCTAAACCCTTAAAGCTGAAATCTGGATTTGATTTGCATATGTGGTACTTCTTAGGGACTGTCAGCGTCTCGCACATGAAATAAACTAGGTAGCGTGTACGGCATCACATGATCAAAATATTTTTCCCCTTGCTGCTGCCAGAAGCTATCTATTGCTTTTCAACAATCTTACTTGTTGGGCATCATGCCAAGATGTTTAAGACAACCCCTTACGTGAGCTGTTCCATTCTTAACCTCTTTGACTGAAGTGCCGTGACCTTCACATATGTAGATTAGCCATGTGCTCTGTGAATTGAAACTTGCTGCCTCAGGAAGAAAGGGTTTTTCTTTTTATTCCACTGGGAATTTGACAGCCATTCATCCCTGACCTGGGCAGAGGTAATGCAAGGAAATTGGATTCAAATGGAACGCGGACACAGAACACAGGGCGGCAGGCAAGCTTTCTGCCTTGTCGAGGATGAAAATAGTCCGTGGTGAGGATAATGTGCTGATGTGAAGGATCTGAAAAGCAAGAGATGTGGAGAGAGAGAGATGCATAAATGTCGGAGTTTGGGAATAATGTCCTTTAAAAAAAGGAAATTGTCATCACGGGCATTTCTAATTAGTTTTGACTCTACTCTTTCTCTTTCTTTCTAACCGAAGTCTTTGAAATCTTTTTTGAATTTTTATTTCTTAATACTACTTGAGAATTAAATAATTCTAATATTGTAGGCAAGGATGGGCTTAAATACATTAAGTTTAGGCTTTCAAAAGTAGGAGTCATTAGAAAGTTGGAGAGATGAATATATCACCTGTATCTGAAAGAATCAGCCTGTTTGTCTTTGTACTATAAAAGTTTGAGATAAATTGATACTTAGAGGTTTACTCATGTGAGAGTTCTTACTCAGTTTTGTAATGATTAATAAAAGTAATTAACACGCAGTGAATTTTTGGATTTTTATTAGACAAAACTAGTTTTAAAGACTGTTTACTGTTGCTTTGTTAGTAAACATTCTTGAAAGTAAAGTAGGAGTCAGTATAAATGATAGTCATGACACTCGGTTAGGTTGATATGACAGTATTCAGAGGGAAGTTCTCATTATAAGAATAATGGGTCTGAAGTGGTACTCCAACTAGTTTCTTAGCAAAAGGAGGGGATGATTAGGGCAGCATGAAATTTACGAGTGCTTTTGTGTGGCTTTCAGCGCCGAGCCTTTCCTGTGTACATTAGGGCTTATGAAATATTATGGGTCAGAGCATCCGTTATGGGCTCTGTGGGAGGCCTCCTTGATGCCTGGCTCTTTCTTTGGGTGCAAAAGAGGACGTCTGCGTGGGGAATGTGCTTAATGAAAACAGTGGGCTAAGAGGAGGAAAATTATTCCCTGACTCAAGGAAGACTTGTTTCTTTTCTATATGAAGGTTAACAGAAAAATTAGGACGAGTGTTGGGTCATGATCCTGCCTAATGCGGGGCCTTTTGTGGATTTCTGTTTACACGGCAGACGTAAGGCGTGATAGTCCAGAGATGGCAGGACTCATGCCTTACCTGCATCTTTATGTGCAGTTGGGGAGATGGAGCAGCAAGTATGCCCAGAAAATTAGATTAATGCAGGGGTGGAGGTGAGCAGGAGTGGCCTGCACCGGAGATGACGGAGAGTATTTCCACTGGGTTTGAGCAACAGTGGCCAAGTGCAGAGTGGCCAACTGGAGAGAGGGGCCAGCTTGGCATGGATGAGGCAGGAAAGATGTCAAGGTGGTAGTGAGTCAGCAGCCAAACTTTGATGGCTTTTCTTTTTTTTTTTTAAAGGGGGACCTGTATAAGACTGTTGTGTGGGGACACCTGAAATCAACCTCGCCTTCTAGTGAGGCGTGACTGGTCTAGCTCCTACAGACACGCTGCATTCCATCCTTAGCCTTGTGAATACAGAACTGCAAGTTCAGAGAAAGACTTTTAGAAGAGCCCTAAATAATAGTGCTATCATAACAGCAACAAGAGTAATAATAACTCCAGTTATTGAGCACCTGCTATGTGTGCCGGACACACTGCCTGTGTTAACTGCAACCCTTTCACTAGTCTTAAGGCTGTCTCCCTGTCTTATAGACAAGCAAATGTTCAGTACCCAGGTTGGTCTGATGCTGAAGCCTGCATTCTCTCCAGCAAAGGAGTGCTTCTCAAACCTGGTGCCCATCAGAGTCACCCAGGGAGGCAGACAGGGTCCCCAAGCCCTCCCCCCAGGGATTCCTGTGCTCTCTAGCTCTGGAATGGCCTGTACACCCACTTCCGCCTCCCATAGAGGTTGATGAGCTAGAGGTAAAATTTAAGTAAACAGACTTCTTTGTTATCGTTAAGACGTGTAGAATTCCATTCTTATAATTGAGGAGCTTTTAGCATATTTTGGCTCCATGGTCATCTGAGACAAAAGAGAGGAAAAAATCTGTGTTCCATGGACATGAAGGTGGCTATTGGATTTTTCTGATAGTGTCACTGAGCATTAATTTACGTCCGCCTGTCCGGGGAACTCCCTCCCACGATCTGGGTCACTGCTTTGAGTTGAGTTATCACGGGAGGCTGTGAAGTAGCCTGCTGATGTTGAAAGAGGAGCGTAGATTCCCTTCTGTCTGGGGTTGTTTACATGCGGCGGTGACTGCAGTTTCTGGGATGGGGATGTGATGGACCAGCGTCTAGAACAGTGTCTGCTACATAGTATGTGCTTAATAAATATTTTTAGATGAGAGAATGGATGACTGGACCGGACAGCGTCTCAAGGTCACTTACTTTCAGAAATCAATAAGTCCAGGAAAGTACGAAGAAAGAACAAGGGGAGGGAGGGCAGGCGACAGTCAGGGACGGAAGATTAGAGAGGAGGGAGATCACAGGTGGCCAGAAGAGAGAACTTTGGAGTAAAAAACCAACCAGATAAAATTTGTTGCTCCTTAAGTGCCCTGAGTGAACTACTGTGGTGGTAAATGTTGTAAGACAAGCCCCCAAATTAGCATATCAATATAATCAAGATGTTAATGCGAAGTTAAAAGAACAAATGCAAGGCAGAAAAATCCTCCAGTTCTTTGGTGAGGTCATTTCGTGACATAAAGTCATGATTATTTCTGTCTTTGCTGTTGCCACATGGCCATTCTGCAGCCAGATTCACTGGTGCTGGGAAGATATTAAAAGCACAGTCAGGGGACCCAGTCGACGCCTCATTTCACTCTGTTCCTTACTTGGCTGGGGAACTTCTGGGCTGGCCAGGCTGAAGGATATTGGGATGGGGTCCCGAGACCCTTTTAGTCTTTCTCTTCCTAATTATGGCTGATGGTCAGGTACAGTGCTGGGAAATTTCTCCTTTATGTTGCCAACTATTCCTGTCTTTTAAAATTTGTTAATAAAACCAAATCTCACAGCTTTAAAAAAAAAATCTCTTTGGCTCATAACCTTGTCTTAGACAAGCGATGTCAGGTGAATTCCACATAACCAATGCTGCAGAAGTTTGAGCCATAGGAGAGAGTACGAAACTGGCTCTGCTCGGGGCTGTTTCCTGGGTTTTCGTCTTTTGCTTGCTCCTAAGTTGAAGGCTGACAGTATTTCCAAATGATGTACCTCCGTAATGCTGGTTTTAGCTTAGAATTAACTGAAGGCTTTCCTGTCTCTTGTTTCCTATTTTCTCGTGATATTTGATGTTGTTTTATTATTTATGATAATATTTCACTACTAGAGTAATCATGGATTTATTGTTTTTGAAGTTAATGCTGACTACACCTAATTTATCTCAAGCAAATGAATTAACAGTCTATTTTTAAGAACCTATAAGAAAAAAAAGAACACTGGTAACCCGTTTTTTAGGCTGTTGCCACGTGTCACAGGCGTGTCCTTTTCTCTAAGACGGGACCTTTAATTTTGTTTGGTTCTTCAAGCTTGTGGAATGAATGGGCATCTTTGGCATCTTAGCAGCCACATTTTAATCTTGTTTGTTATGATAAAAGGTGCATTTTGCCTAGAAAGCTCACTCCTGTCTGCTTGTGTTAGGCCTTTCAGAGAATTTCTGTGGAAATGTATCATTCATGTAGTGCTATGATTTTCAACAGTGCAATCTTAACATTAAAACAGTAAATCTTAACCTGAAACAGCTGAGAAAGCCCTAAGAAAAGAATCGTCACGCTGCTCAGGAACTTAACTCTGTTAGAGAAGAATAATAAAGCCATTCCCTCCTTTTTCAAGCATACACGATAGGTATTTGGTTTCCATGGTACCTTTCCTTTTTTCCGTATTATACGTGCAAAGTGGGGAAGTTCCTCACGTTACTCGAGCAGCTGTGGGCAGCAGGTTAGACGTGTGGGGCTCGTAGAGGCAGGCAGGTGAGATGGGTCAGGTTCTGCGAAGCCACAGAGAGGAAGCCAGCTGTGCCAGCTGGTCCCCCGTGACCTGAGGGAATCAGGCGAGAAGCAGGCCGAGCCTTACGTGCCTTGGACATCAGTCTGGCAGGAGGAACACTGAGTATAGTTATATGGGGATGTTTTGAGGGTTACCTGCATGCCCCAAAAGACCCTGGGGAAAAAGAGTGGGAAGCCAGGGTTGGGGGTAGGTGGGAGACCTAAGTTGATTGTGAGATACTGTGCAACTTTATGTATATACTCGACTCGTTCAACAAACAGCTGTTGATACCTGTTCAGATATTGGTATCTGCTCAGCACCTGCTGAGTGGCCGATAGTTGTAGGTGCTGGGGATAGAGCAGTGAGTGAAAGCCAGGCCCTGCTTTTGTAAGGCTTACCTTTCAGTGAAATTGGATCCCAGAGGCAGCAGAGTCACCCGTCCACATGGGGTGGTACCCTGTATAGTAGGGCTGGACAGCAGCACACGGGAATTCAAAAGAATTGAACACTTAGCAAAAGTTGGTTATTTTGGGGCCGGCCCCGTGGCCCTGTGGCCAAGTTCGTGTGCTCCGCTGTGGTGGCCCAGGGTTTCACTGGTTTGGATCCTGGGCTCGGACTTGGCACTGCTCATCAGGCTATGCTGAGGCAGCATCCCACATGCCACAACTAGAAGGACCCACAACTAAAATATACAACTATGTACTGGGGGGATTTGGGGAGAAAAAGCAGGAAAAAAAATAAAAGATTGGCAGCGGTTGTTAGCTCAGGTGCCAATCTTTAAAAAAAAAAAAGTGTTATTTAGTAATGAGGCCATATATGAGTACGTAATGAAAACCAATGTGTGAAGGAACCATCACAGTTATGTCTATAGTCTTAGAAATGCTCAGCATGCACCTCTGTGTCCCAGGGCAGTGGTCACACGTAGTGTTTTCCCTGTCAGTGGTTGGAATGGCAAATGGCAGCCCCAATCCTGCTGTCATTTCCTCCAAGTTAAGAGGCAGGCAGAGGGGGTGCAGATACTGAGGTTTTGATCTGACTCCACCGGGAGAAATCCTATGGCATTGTAACTCTTTGAAGGTGTTCAGTTGCTTTTGAATCATCCCGTATATTTAGTAACAGGCTGTGGTTTTGGACGTGTTGGGTTTGAGATGTGTTCCAAACAGCTAAATGGGGATGCTCGTAGGCAGACAGAAAATGGGGATGTGGAGTCGAGGAGGGTGATTTGGGCCCCGTGTGTAATGTGGGTTCTCAGCAGGAGGTGTCCGTTGAGAGGGAGATTCATGAGGTGGCCCTTGGGAGCCTGTGTGTGGAGAAGGGAGGAATGCTGAGGAGTTTGAGAGAGCGCTCACATTTAAGGAGAGAAAAGGGAGCTAACCAAAGAGCCAGAGGACGAGATGGAAAACATGGGGAGAATTCCACAGAAGCTGTGGAGGACAGAAGTTTCTGGAAGAAAGACATGAACAGCTGTGGTAAGCACTGAGGAATGGTCAGGTAGGCGTGGGAGGTGACATCTTGGTCACTGGGCCCTTGATGACTTTTGGAAAGGCCGTCAGGAGGGAGGCAGGCTGAGGAGTGAATAGGAAATGAGAACGAGGCCTCCAGACTGTTAGAAGAGAAGTGGGGCTTTTAAAAAATTTTTTTAATTTAACTGGAAGAGGGGTAATGAAGTCACTTTTGCTGTGCTGGGTGCTCCCTAAATGTCAGTTACCCTTTCTCCTCCCCGCCCCATGCACCAGGTGCTGTCCGGGTCGGGACAGGAGGGGGCCCTTCTCTGCCTTGTATCCCCAGTGCCTGATGCAGCGTCTGGCACGTGGAGGGACTCAGTGTGTGCTTGTCGAGGGGCCTCACGTGTTACATGAGTCTCTGATGTGATCCTTGCAGCATTGCTGTGTACTGGGTTTTGCTGTCCCCATTCTATAGATGCTAAGGCAGTGGAGGACCAGAAGGGCACCTGTGCTGTGACCAAGGCCATCGACTGCTGGCTCCAGGAGTCAAGCCTGAGTCGAGTTTACTCAAAGCTCCCCCGCCCTTTGACTTGGTTGGGGTGGAGGATATTCCACTGGATTTGTAGGCAGAGGGGGATGGGCCACATTTTTATCAAGCTCATTTACAAACATTTCCAGAAAATAAGTTTTGTGGTATATTGAACTGCCAGTATATTTTGGGTGCCCTTGATACCTTTGGTCAACTGGATCGTGACCATGAAGTAGTGAGTGAACTGGTCTCGTGGAGAGTCTGGAGAGACTTCTCAGAGCAGAGGTTCCTGTGTTTGGGGACGTGGCTTCGGCTGTTGCCACCTCGCTGGCAGTGATCTCAGGCGAAGGCAGTGGTCAGTGGGAGGGGACGTTGTTACACATTTTCTCATTATCCGCTCTGAAAACTTGTGTTTGAGAGCTGGCTTTCGGGACTGGCCGCTACAAATTCTGAAGCAGTTTGCTCTGTGTGTCTAAGTTATTCTTTGATGTTCAAATTGTTAATGTAAGACAAGTGTGTTTTCTACCATGTATTTATAGTGAAACCAGTCTTTAAATTACAACTCACATACACGTCCCCTTTCAAGTGTTCTGATTTTAGGTCACATTCCCTCGATGTGCCTGGAACCTCAAAGGGAAATCACTTGTTTTTCTGTTGTGCTGAAATATTAAATACTGAGTAATTAGTAATATATGAAATACTTTGCTGACCAGTTACTAAGTGTCAGGCACTGTGCTAAGAACCATATATGCATTATCTGTGAGTAGGTACTATTACTGTACCCATTTTACAAGTGAGTATACAGAGGTACACTCTAGATAAGCTGAAGGCACATTCTGGGAAGTGGCATAAGTACACTGTGAACCCAGGCATTCTGACTGCACTGCCTTCTCAGATATCGTCCTGCGCTTTCTCTCAGGAGTGACTGGCATGAGTAGAGTTAGACGAGTCGTCTGAAATTATGTTGTGGAAGCTGTCATCATCATGGCATTTTTTCCCTTGCTTGCTTGCATTTACATCACTTGATATTCTAGGAGGATATTGGAAAAGTTGATGAAGAAAGACACCCGCTTCCCATAGATGGAATGTCATTTGGTTAGAGCTGTAGAAAATAGTCTTCCAAGAAGCCACACAGTAGGCGGTCTGCCCCGCAGCCAGCAGGTGAGGCTGCAGGAGAGTCCTATCCTTCTTCTTGGTGTCCTAGGAGACATGGTTCTCAGGTGCCCCCCGGCAAACATTTTCCTCATGCGTGTTCCTTCTGCTCCACCAGATAGGAAGCAGATTTGAACTGAAGTGTTTTTCTCTTCTGATGAGCACGTGGAGGGGATCTTTATGCCTGGTGTAGTTTTCATTCCCAATCCCGGTTCCTAGAGAGAAAGCTCCTCCGAGTCAGGATGTGTCATGTGACCAAGGGATCCTTTTCCAGCAGAAAGCCTTTTTAGCATTAAAAGTACCCTCTAGATACTCTGCCCAGTATGGTAGCCACTAGGCACATGTGGCTGTTTAAATTAAAATTAATTAAATTTAAAAATTCAGTTCTGCAGTGGTACCAGCCACATTTTACATGCTTAAAAGTACAAATACAGCACAGAATAGAACATTCTTATCACTGCAGAAAGTTTTACTGGACAATGCTGCTCTAGAGACTCTGGGCGCATCTTGTAATTTTTAGAACAATTTAAACACACAATTACTCTGTGCTGCTCTTAGTGCAAAATGTGAGCTACTTGAATTTTGGATGGCTATAAATAGGATAGAGCTTGAATAATCATTAGTTTTGAAACTGTTTTTGTTATCCAGAGTACAAATGTGATGATCCAGAATTAAAAAATGAATGGAAAAACCCAATAAAACAATTTTATAAGATTTTTTTTTCCCCTGGAGTGTTCTGTCCAGGCTTCTGCTGTGTCATCTGAAGATTATAGGAACAGGAGGGCATCTGTGGTGTTCACTGTTTTTAATAGGAGAGAGGATGCTGCCGCTGTTTGGAGCTAAGCATGTAAAAGGCTGTTTTTACTTGGTTTTGTTTTTTATCCACTGAAAATAAATGTAAGACTGGTTAAGTGTTTTTTTCTTCCGCAGCGTTTGAAGGAAAGTACTTGATTTCTATCTGTGTCACAGTTTGAACTTTAACCATTAGCCTGGTTGTTGGAATAGGTTATGCGTTTTGCTGTGGAAAAAAATCGAATTGCTTTCTCAAGGTTGACTAAAATGTTTTAACTCTTCATAGCAAATGAGGCGTGAAGCAAATTGTCAAAAGGATGGAGACAAAATTATTGCAGTACTGAATGTTTAACTGGCTGGTGATGTTCTCCCGAAGGTGTGAGCCGAGTAGATAAATGTGTAAACGGCACCTTCCTCCTTTTCTCCTACCCAATTTCTCACGGCTCGTCTTCAATGGAGGACCTAAATCTGTGTCAGAAAAATCACAGCCCTTCTGAGCGTGTTAGATTACAGTGTTGCTGTGAGGAATAATTAAGAAGTACTATAGGCTATGGATTGGAAGAAATAAACTCCCTGTTTGCAAACATTTTACTTGACATCATCATTAGATGAAGCAAAAATAAATTTTTAGTGTTTCTGAAAAGCTTGATTGTGTGTAAAGTATGTCAGTGGTTCTTTATGCTCGTGTATGTCTTTCCTCATTCACTGTGCATCGTTCCACTCAGAATAATACCCTTTTTAGGATTTAGGATTTAGTTGTTGAATAATAATGCTTGAGCTGAAAGATAATGAAGTCTTTAAATCATGGAGCTTTTCCTTTTAAAATATCAAATGTTAATTTAAGGAATGGCTAGAGGTTTAAGAGGTGGCATTTTATGTTTTTGGCTACTCCTTCGCTTTTCATTTTGAAGCTTTTCTTTAGGTTCTTAGAATTTATTAAGATAGAGCAAATAGAAGCTTACAGCGTTCCTAGCCCACTAGGGCTTTTAATTTCAAACGTAGATCATAGAGCAGCGAAAATAGATGTTTCCATACAGAGTGTGAGGCGAGCAGTAGTAAATAAATAAAGATTATGCCTTGGCCTCATTTTCCTGTGGCTACGTTATTTTTTATAAAAGTATTTCTAGCATCATATAAGCAAAGGAGTGTATGAATGTATGTGTACACATGTATGTTCATGAGTCTGTCTTGTGTGCATTTATGTATGTGTGTACGTATTTCATATAATTACAGTATGGAAAATAGAGAAAAGCATGATGCTGTCACACTAATACCTCTGGGATTAGTTTTGCATCTTTCCATCTCCTTGTACCTCTGATGGGTATATGTGTGAGTAGGACTACTTTTTTCATCCTTTTATTTTTTTTAAACTTACTGCTATGGTGATAGGTTTAGGTAAGAAGTATGATAAATTGATTATACAGCTTCCAAGCAACCGTGTTTCCTTTTCATCCGACTGACTTATTGGGCTGACGCTAGGATGCAGGGGTGATTGAGTTTTTTGGTGTGATTTTGTGCATTTATTAAGCCTTTCAATGAGGATTTAAGAACCAGCGTTTTATTTATGGAATGTAGTCCACATTTATAAATTTATGTAATAGAAATGCATGTATATTTCCTGTGAGTTTTCACATATAGAGGAGTAATGGGTCTTGCAAAGATTGTGGTGGGTGCTACTTGCCTTTTTAAGAGGGAATCAAGATATTTTTCTCTCCCTTTTGATTTATTCTTCATCTTTGAGCTAGCTAGCTAGCTGTCTTCTGTCTGTCCGTCTGTCTGTCTTCTATCATCTTCACCCCCACCTTGTGCATATCTATGTGTCTCATATTTACCTAGACTTAGCTTTTGTTTTTGCATTTATTTATGTCCCTCTCTCCCCCAAGTGAATTCTCCTTTTGCTTTCATGGTCTGCTCTTTCTTGCTTTCATTTTGTCTTTTCCTTTTTTTTTCCTTTTCCTTTTCTTGATCCGGTTCTTCCTGTCCCTCCTCAGCTGCTCACACTGAGTGGGTCAGTTTATAAGCTTCAAATTCTGTGTCCTGCCCCGAGTGGGCATTCATAGAAAATTTTTCCTGTGCGTCTGTTGTTACCTTTTGCCAATGTGTATTAAAACTTTGGCTCTTTTTCTCTCTTACTGTCCCTGGTTTTTTTCCTCCCCAAACTGTAAATTTTAGATGAGGCAGTATTACTACTTGCCAGTATTTACAAAAAGACATGTAATTAGAACAAGAGTTTAACAAATGTGAACATCTTGCCGTAGTGCTGTAATTTATCCACTGACCTCTGGCCAGCTAACTAATGCTTGCTTATTGCAACTATGTGTTTGCTTGCTTATCTTCCTCTGGCTGGAACAGACCTCCTTCAGTTTACCCCGAATATCCCTATGTCTTCGTTAGATGCTTTTTCTGGGGTGTGGGCTTAGCCCCTTGGGTTTGAATCTTAAGGCAAATTTAGCAGAAACACTTGACTTGCCCCGCCTCTCGCTGGGCAGCGTTCTTGATGACGGAGGGGGAGACAGCCATCCAGGGGCCAGGCACTCAGTTGGAATCCCCAACTCTGCCACTTATGATCTGAAAACGGCAATGATTAAAGTGCTTCAGTGCTGGCTGGTTTGAGGATAGGCGAGGTGGTATATGTACAGCGTATAGAAAGCATTTTCTGGGTTGGCTGCTGTTATCACCGTTGCTGTTATTGAGGAAGGAGATTCAGTCTGTGTCCAAGGGCGGGTGTTGATCTGCCTCGAGGAGTATTCTCTCTGCGCTTGAAGCTCCTACCAGAAAAAGGTTTTCTATCCGAAGGCTGCCTTTGCTTTTATTTTCTTTCTTTTCTATACTTGGATGGCAGAAAAACATAGCAAAAAGAATCACATACACTTTGCAGCTTTGAAACCTGTGATGTGATTGTTTTCCAGTTCGACAGCTCATTCCTAATTTATAGAATGGCCACTTTGCCTCCATCACGTTCACTAAAGTATGTTCGATGCTCGTTCCCCAAAGCTTAACCGTAAACCTTGTTGAGCCTCTATGTTCTTACCAGTGAAACAGGGATTAAGTGAACTGCCGTGAGGGTACGCTGCGGAGGTCCTCAATAAGTGTGTGAATTCACGCACAGTGCATTTAAATAAACCTTTAAAGTGTTTAAAAAACAAAAGCTTGTGGTCTTCCAAAAGTGCTCTTAGTTCCTGAAGTTGGGACACTGCGCCTCTATATGGCACCCAATTGAAGAAGAATCCCGTCGATGGCTTTCATAATTTCGTCACAGCCGCCTGGAGGTGTTCCTGCTCTCCACTAGTCCTTTCGTCTAAAAACACATTTCACATAAAAATAGATTCCACAGGCTTTTTTGGCATCACATTTTCAACCAAAGTTTAAATGCAGATTGTTTCACTTTACTTAGTAATAATAAGTTTGCAGACTATTTAATAATTTCCAAACTGCTTTTTTTTTTTTTTTATCTAGTTGTCATAATAATCTGGTGAGGTTTGTTGGTATCCCTGTTTTAGATTTGCAAAAGCGGAAACACAGTGACTTGGTTAAGGACACAGCTTGCCTTCAAACCCGGTTTTGTGCCCCAGATCTGAGCTTTTGCCCTGCACACCGTTGCTGTGCTGTGTTATGGTAACGCTTCAATTTATAGACACGTTTAAGTGTTTAGATCAAGGGTGGGCAGACTGTTCCAGTAAAGGGCCAGATAGTAAATATTTTAGGCTTTATGGGCATGGTCTTTGTTTCAGTTTATGAACTCTGCTGATGGAGCGCTAAAGTCGCTGTGGACAGTCTGTGATTGCAGGTGGAGGCCGTGTGCCCTATCGCTATGGACGCTGACATTTGATTTTCATGTCATTTTACGTGGTGAAATATTCTTCCTCTTTTGATTTTCTCCCGATTGTTTAGACATTTAAAAAGCATCCTTAGCCCGCTGGTCCTCTAAAAACCGGTGGTGGACCAGATTTGGCCCGCGGGCTGTAGTTTGCCAACCCTCAGTTTAGACCACGATGCAGACAGGATACGCTTTTCCATTTCAGGTTCCCTCCAGCTCTTTCACCCTCCCCTCAGTGAGCCATCTTTATTTACACAGCTCTGTCTTCTCTGGGATCTCGGCTCAAGCAGCAGTGCTTGGCTAGGAGCGTTTCAGGTCTTCAGGATGGGACTAGGTCCAGAGGGAGTAAGTGGATCGTGCAGGGTTGGAAATCCCATTAGCAGTAGAGCTTGCACATATTAAACCAGGCTTCTTGATTCTCCATACAGGGGTCTACTTTGTTTTATTTTCTTCTCACTGTGATTTAATTGTGTTTCTTCATGTTTTAGGCGCTCTGTCAATTCCTTAATTTTTCTCCCAAAGTTTTAAGTTTTAGTCTGGAGATTTTTTTTAATTACAGAAGGGTAGTACGTGAATGCGTTATATAGAAGACTCAGACGCTGAAAACATATACATTGAATATTTAAATTCCTGTTTCCTGCTTCCGCTTCCCAGAAGTATACACTCTTAAGTTAAATGTATTTTTTTCTAATCTGCTTTTTCTTTAAAAATACTGCGTATGAACATATAAATTAGATAAACATCCACATATAAGATCATGCTATACACATTCATGGCCTTTTTCTCCGCTGAAGCCTCTTTTGGGCACATCACAGTGGGACGGCTTTTTTCCTTGGGATAATTTTGTGTGTATTGGTTGGGGTACAGGTTGCCTTGTTATTATCTAAGCAGTCACTGAACAGTTGAAAAAAAAATGATGTCGTTTCTGCTGTGGAACCCTGAATCACTTTGGAATGTCATTGTCTTTTGAGGCCATTGGCCAGGAGGATTTGCCTGGCAGGATCACAACAGGGTCTTTAGGCCCCTTTTCTGACGCCCTCGGATGTAGTCCTAGGCTCCTGTGTCCCTGAGTGCTATTCATAACGAAGTTTCTTGCAAGGAGTGTGCCGTACAAATGCAGCCTCTCCCTCGATAAGATGCCTTCCCTTTGATGCCTTAGCCGCCCTGTCGTATCCCAAGGCTGAAGCAGAGGGAGACGTTTCAAAGTAATCGAATTCAGTAATTGAAATCTCAAAAGTAATTGAGAGAAGATGAGAGCATTTCCTATTTGGAGGGCATCAGCTGGATTTTTTTCCTTAAGTTATTTTCATTGTATCTAGTTAACTTTAGAAATAAGAATGAGGAGAACAGAAAGGAGAGCGTGGAGTGGTAGAATGTAGATCTGGAAATACTTCAGAGTTCTCATTCTTTTTTAGGTATGGTACTAAATAGATATCCTAGTCAAATGTGGGCCATAACTTTGTAATTAAACTCTCTTGAAAGAAGGAAGCCTTCATTGTGTTCTTGGCAGTCCCTCATGTGGTGTTCTTGCGAGCGTGGGCTCCAGCCAAAATCGACCGTGAACCAGAACAGCCCTGGTGCGAAAGTCAATCCTGGTAATTCTCTTACAGTTGCCATGTCGCAGGTTTCCCCTTTTACTCTCTTTCATACCTACAGTTTTTTCAGTTCGGCTGAAATTTAAAAGAAAAGTTTTAAGTATGCTAAGTCTCCATCCTTAAAGAACTCTTTTCTAATCTCTGTGCAACTACAAAAATTGAAAATAAAAACATTTGTATTGCTTTTTAATAAGGATTTATTCATTAGTGGTGCAAATTCTTTATTCATCCAGTTTTAAAATATAAGTTAATGTCCTGATCTCTTCTGCTCTTGTTTTTGCTTGATGAAAGAATTTTTTTTTTTAAAAACAAACTTTTAGAGGCACTAAAATCTTTGATTAAAAACACTGTTAAGGATTTTTATTTCATTGGACTTTGGGGGGAAATATCTTCAAGTTTGTACGTAGGAGTTTGTTTTATCTGTGTGACTAATTAAAGTTAATCAAAGTCCCGTGGCTGGGCAAATCTCTGAAATAGTACTTTTTGGAGATTTTTATTCGTTGTATCTGATTTACTCGATTGATTTGCTGTTACTCTTTTAAAACAGCAATTATCTAATAAAGCATTGGCCATCTCCTTCTTGGCCTCCTTTACGTTAATAAGCTTGATGCTTGTTCTGTGCATCAAGCTGGCAAATAAAGGCTCTGTGTGTTCATGCTCGGGACTGCTGAACAGCGTCAGGCCGGGACTGACCTCCTGACTGTGAAGAAATCGGCACATGAGCCCCATACTGAGTCTTCTGGTCTTGGCTTCTTATGCTTTGTGAAAGATGTGGTTGTTTTGTACACAGGATGTCATCATGGGCTGTTGACATTTTACTGATCCAGAAACCTGTGTATAAATTCAGCTGCCTTTATTTTTAAAAAGAAATCTTATAGTCAGAAAATTTTAGCCCTATTTTAATTTTGAAATCTAGATGAAGCGTCCTCCCTGGGGTGCTCCTTCACTGTTGCAGTATAATCTTTTCATATGATACCTGATTTAGTTGGAAACAAATTGGTAACTATGCATGCTTAAAGGAAGCAATTTAATAAACAGGATTGTAGAGAAACCTAATCAGAATTGTAAAATGATACCAGTGAATCAATTGCATTCTACAGAATTACTAGGCTGGTTGTAGCTTTTAGATAAACAGGTAGTGTGGGCAAATCTGAGGCTTCTGCACCATCATTGTCAAGAGCATTTAAAAATTTGTCTTTCAGGGGCCGGCCCTGTGGCCGAACAGTTAAGTTCACGCGCTCTGCTTCAGCGGCCCAGGGTTTCGCCGGTTTGAATCCTGGGCATGGATATGGCACCACTCATCAGGCCATGCTGAGGCAGCGCCCCACATGCCACAACTAGAGGGACCCACAACTAAAATATACAACTGTGTACCGAGGTGGCTTTAGGGAGAAAAAGGAAAAATAAAATCTTTACAAATTTGTCTTTCTCACTTAAAAAAACATGAAAAGAGGTTAACTCCCTTTTCTCTTAAGTTTATTGGTTCATTCAGAATTGGTTCAGAAGTCGCTTTCTCAAATCACTTGGACTGAGGCCAGCCAGGCAGTGGAGCTGGCTGTCGCTGTAACATGGTCTCCCAAATCAGGTCCAGCATGCCGGGCAAGGCCAGCTGTTCAGAGATGGCCAGGGTGTGTTATGTGGTCAGGTGGCATGAATGAGGCAGAGATGCAGCCCTAAACTTGAGGATTTAAGCAATCATTTTGGAAACCTTTATGACCGATAGACAAGGAGTAGGATTGGGAGTGAGGTGAAGCTGACAGTGACACAGGCTCTAACTCACAGACCCCAGGCTGCCTTTGCATATGAGGGATAGGCAACGAGAAGTCAACACCCCCCCGTTTTAAATCGCTTATCACCCTTGTCAGCATATATGCATGACTATTAATTAGCTGCCATTAGTTTTAACCACCTATTTTCAAGTTGCAATTTTGTACGCATTTTCTTATTTGGTGTCATTGCTAGTACTTCTGTTTTTTTTTAGACTTCAGGTTGACCTTTCAAGCATCTTTTAATTGTCATATTTATTTGATCGACAGACATATATTGTACTAGGTTCTGGGTATAAAAATAAGGTACCTACTTGCAAACTATTCTGTTTCATAGTCGAGGAAATGGAGGCCTAGAGAAGTTGGGTGACTTGCCCTTTCTCAGGCCCTGTAGCTGGTGACTGCAACTGGATTCCCACTCCTGTTCTTTCTCTGGTACAGTGTGGGGCGGGGTTTCCTTTATCTTTGTAACCTATCTTGCTGTTGAACTTGGCCTTTGCTGTTGAGGAGACATGTAAACAGAAAATTGCAACCGGACCTTCTAAATATTGTAATAGAGGTTTCCTCAAAGGACTCCGAGGCCACGGAAGAGATGGGTTTTTTTTCTGTCTGGTGATTTCAAGACAGACTTGACAGGGAAGGTGATCCTTGAGTCTCGGTTTGAAGGATGAGTAGGAGTTTGCCCAGAAATGGGAAAAGTAAAGAGCCCCCAGTACCTTCTGGGAGTCTATGTTTTAAGCCTTCCTGTCAGTGAAGGTATTGGAGCACCAACCCCAATAGTTTGCACACTTGCACGTCCTGCATCGGGGGAGGTC
Source organism: Equus quagga (assembly GCF_021613505.1). NCBI lineage: Eukaryota > Metazoa > Chordata > Mammalia > Perissodactyla > Equidae > Equus > Equus quagga. The sequence goes on along the minus strand of NC_060274.1, from coordinate 10,939,082 downwards.
AGGAGCTGCAAGGTGCTTGCACGTGGGAGTGGGGAGGAGCTACGTGGAAAGCATATTATTTTTACTAAGTTGCGGGTTAATTTTCTTTTGCTGCGTAACAAATTGAGTGACTTAAAACAACACACATTTGTTATCTCAGAGTTTCTGTGGGTCAGAGTCCAGGCACGACTTAGCTGTGTTCTCTGTCCAGGATCTCAGGAGGCTGCAGTCAAGGAGGCACCTGGGCTGCATTCTCATCTGAAGGCTTGCCCGGGGAAGGCTCCCTCAGGCTGTTGGCGGAATTCATTTCCTTGAGGCTGTATCATAGCAGCTGCTTCTTCAGTGCCTCTGGCAGAGAGAGTCTTGGTTGCTGGGGGTCTTTAACTTCTGGGAAGGCCTGGACCTTCTTTTAAAGGGCTCACATGATTATATCGGACCCATCCAGGATATTGTCTCTTTTGATGAGCTCCAGGTCTGCTGGTTAGGGACTTTCATTACATCTGCAGAATTCTTTCATCTTTGCTATATTCTCTGCATTCGATGCAAGTCACAAGCCTCGTCCATACTCAAGAGGAAGGGACTGCACAAAGGGGTGGATATCAGGGGGCAGGAATCCCAGGGAGCCCTCTTAGAACTCAGGCGATATGTTACAAATCAATAAAAATAGCAGCGGGGTCTCTTAGTCAGCTCAGCCTGCTGTGATAAATACTGTAGACCAGGTGGGTTAAACGACGGAAATGTATTTCTGACAGTTCTAGAATTCTGATTGCCAAGATCAAGGTGTGTCAGCAAGGTAGGTTTCATTCTGAGCTCTCTTCTCTTGGCTTGCACACTTTACTGTGTGCTCACATGACCTCTTTGTGTGTGCGTGGGGGTGGGGTGGTGAGAGGGTGAGAGAGAGAGAGAGAGAGAGAGAGGGATGGAGGGAGAGAGAACGCCCTGGTCTCTCATCTTACTATAAGGATATCAGACCTATCAGATTAGGGCTCATCCTTATGAACTCATTTAACCTTTACTACCTGCTTATGGGTCCTGTCTCCAAATACAGTCACACTGGGGCTTAGGGCTTCAACATATGAATTTTGGGGGGGACATAATTCAGGGTACAAGAGTCTGCTATTCACAACTTGTTCATATCAAGGGATATTCATTGGAGTGGCTTGGACAGGAACCTAGTGGCTGTTGCAGACTTCTTCCCTAAAGAGCACCAGTCAGACCTGGGAAAATCCTGACTCCATCTTACTGTAGTGTGACCTTGGGCAAATTACCTAGTCTAGGAGATGATTTCCTTTAACCAAGCACAGTGGTTTGTAATACTAACTACCCTGCAGGGTTTTTGTTAGGATTGGTCATGTCATTTGTAAAGCACAGTGCTTGGCTCACAGTAGGTACTCATTAAATGGTGACTGTTTTATTGTTATATTTGTGCCTTGATAGTTCTTGATAGCTTTTTTTTTCTTTTTTTTTTGGTGAGGAAGATTGGTCCTGGGCTAACATCTGTTGCCAGTCTTCCTCTGTTTTGTATGTGGGATGCTGCCACACCATGGCTTGCTGGGCAGTGTGTAGGTCTGTGCCCGGGACCCAAACTGGTGAACCCCGGGCTGCTGAAGCAGAGGGCATGAATTTAGCCACCACGCCACCAGGCCGGCTCCTGTATATCTTCACTGTTTATTATCTACCTTAAATGCTGTGAATCCTTCCGTTTCTTCCAGCTGGAAGTTATAAACCTCAGCTGAACTCTCATAGGACTTTATTTTCCTCTGTCCTGGCATTTAACAAACTTATTTATAGCTTGTATTATTTATGTACATCTCTTATTTCCTCTGTTATCACGTATGTTTCTTAAAGTCTTGGGGCCATTTACGCATCTGCTCGTCCTTCATGGTGCCTTGCACATGAATATCTCTTCAGTTTAAACAGTTTTGAGTGAATGGATGGATATGGCCTCTGACTAACTTGTGTCCTCCTGTTTCTAAATCTTTGTTTCTTAACTTTTTCTAACTCATGCCTCCTTTTGATAAAAATACATTTCCTCACCCCTCTTCCAGGATTCGGATATATCCTCCCCAAGGACCAGGGCCCTACTCCCCACCTCCCTTGAAAAGACAGAAGCTAGGCTTTTCTTGCAAATCGTTAGCAATTGTGATTATTTTGTCACGCTCTACTTTTACATGGTATGTTATAAAAGCAGTCCTTTCCCCTTTTCCAAACATTAAATTATAGTCCGGAATATCCTTTTTCAACTGCAACCTCATGCCAGCCCTCGTTCCTGTTTGTATAGCATCCATCCTTTTTCCCCTCTGAGAGTTACTGCTCAAAACTGTTCCTGACATACTGTAGAATCCTGTCGCAGTGATGCTAGCATTAAATGTTTAGGTGAGGTCCCCACCCCCAGTGCACATGTGTAAGAGAATTCTCTGTCTTCCATTTATTCGGTTCTTTTGTAATAGAAGGTGTTAAATTGAAATGCGTTTGAATTTGTGAACCGTGTTTTCTGAAAGAATTGCAGTACGTGCAGCTTAGGGAGTGATCCTAGGCATTCGTTGCTTTCACAATGTCTTTCTTCCCAGAACTTCACGCACTTTGTAGACATTCCTTTATCCACACTTAGGGGATCCCTGTGAGCCAAGTAAAAATTGGAGATGTTGCTCTTACTCTGCCTGGGAGTAAAATGTGCCCGAGAAGTCAAGGAGGGGCCTGCCCTTCTAAGCCCCTCCAAGGTGTGTGTTCTGGAAAGACTTTGCTTTTATGTTCTCTAACCATGAATTTGCCACGTTAGCCCGCAATATGGGAGTGGGTACAGTGTCTCGATTAGCTCTCTTTGCCAAGCCAGCGAACAAAACACCTTGGGTCACAAGATAATCGAGCAAAATTCTGAGGGGCTCTTTCTTTTTCAAGGAAATCTGTGGCTGTACATAGGATTCAAAATTCAGTGTACTGAAAGGAGGGTAAATTACATCTGGTCCCAGAGGCGGGCTCTTTTAAATTCAGAATGACCCGTTTAAAAGAGGCCTATTTGAAATCGGATTGCATTGAATGGGGATTGTTTTAAATGAGTCCCCCTCTGTGTAGACTATGGGAATGATTTTATGCTTTTGAAAACAGCTTGGCTTTGTGTGAGGGTCAGTCCTGCTTTTATGGAATGTTGAGGCTGTGGAAATGCAGCTGTGAGCTGGGAGAGGGCAAGATATAGGGGCTTTTCCAGAACTGGGTGTCATTGCTTAAAAGGCAAATTAATGGTAAAGAAAAAAATAGAATCTTGGACTGGTTTGATGCCTACGTGGGTCCATTTGAAAATGTGCTGATTAGGTAATGCGATCTCACTTTTTTTTTTTTAAAGATTTTATTTTTTCCTTTTTCTCCCCAAAGCCCCCCGGTACATAGTTGTGTATTCTTCGTTGTGGGTTCCTCTAGTTGTGGCATGTGGGACGCTGCCTCAGCGTGGTCTGACGAGCAGTGCCATGTCCGCGCCCAGGATTCGAACCGACGAAACACTGGGCCGCCTGCAGCGGAGCGCGCGAACTTAACCACTCGGCCACGGGGCCAGCCCCAATGCGATCTCACTTTTAATGATAACTTTTAAAAATTCCCTCTTTCCTCCCTTCTTCTGTACTCATTGTAACCTTTTCTTTTACATGAGAAATACTTTTTAGCCTAATTTTTGTTATTGATTGCGATGACAGTTTTTAGGTGAAGACCCATCAGTTACCAACAGACCATTAAATGTGAAATACTGAGCAATAAATTAAATATAAAATGTGTGTCTGTCTAACAATAATAGATACTAAAATATTTTTGAAACACTGAATTGAGTATATGCTTGTGTGTGTTTTGGGTATGCTATAGGATATATTTTGGTATCAGTCATCAACTCCTAAAATTTCTGGTCATGTCTTTTTCTGAGAAAGTGTAAGAGAGACAGAAAGTGGGAAATTGAAATGGTTAGCAAGTAGTCTGCCAGTCTAATACAGTGCTGGTCTCGTCCTGAGATAGAGATTTTGTAACATAGGTTAAAATTTGACTCTAGTGGTGAATCCGTGCTTTTATATTCTAGTTATTGTTTAAGATAGGAAAACTCCTTCGTGCCCCAAGCCTGAATTTGAACGTGAATTGGTTTAGCAGAAGGGTGTGGCTGGGGAATGGGATGGCGTGAAACACTTCTCCTTTCTCGAGCTGAAGGGGTAAGGTACCCGCCCTGGTTTTCGTCCTTCATCCCTTTCACCCCTCACCCGTTTTTAAAATAGCAATGCTCTTCAGCCTGTCAGGATTTCATGTTGTGACACCCTACTCAGAAGTTATGACAGCGGGGTAATGACAGCCACTGCCTCCTGAGAATCAATCAGGCAATTAATTTTGTAAATGAAATGCTGATTATACAAAGCTTCACATGAGAGGCCCAGTGATTAAAATCAATTTAACAAATTGTTTCAGGTGGGACTTGATTAATAATTTGCTATAAATGCTAAGGATATATGACCAGCATACCTTGTGGTTCCTCTCACTACCCAGCTACGTGTAAAAATACCTTGTTGCTCTGATTCCTCAACTAGATATAAAAATCCACAGGTAAACCAAGCACTGTTAGCCTCTCACACAAATGGGGGAGAAGCCGTGTGCACCAGTGCACCCCCACACGCGCGTTTACCCTCTGGTTGGGATAGATCTGGCCAACAGTGAACATTCTGGAATGCGTTATTACATTTTTATGTCATCTGAGTTTATATTTTCCTGTGTTCTACTTAAAAAAAAATCATAACTTGCTCAGACAGGTTTGGGTACAACCAAGTTAAACAGGTCTTTTTTTTCTATATTGGACGTTTCAGATTTTTCTTATGCGAACATATATTATGAGTCTTAAAAAGTGTGCTTTTATATAGACATTTTCCATTCTTAGATGCGGTAACAGTTTTAAACACAGTTTGGGAAATGATGGTTTAAGAATATTAGAAGTGGTGATATTGTAGCATGGAAATAAAGAATGCAAATGGTCGGAGCATTGTAATTTGAGTCCAGGAGACCTTGCTGGAATAGGAGACACAGCGGGATGTCTTTCTCACAGCCATATACACACGTTTAGTCAGTGCCTGTTACAAGCCAGAGCCCGGCTCAGGGGGCGTAGATTTCGTGACTTGTAATTGACACATCTAGGAAGGCAGTACCGTATTATTTGGAGGAGGGTGGCTTGGAGAGGCAAAGGTTAAGGTGCACTTGAGTTTCTTTTATTTTGGTTTTTGGTTAATAAAATAATAGCAACAATATTTGTCCAGTGTGTATGAGAAGTTGGGGCTGTAAGGAGAATTAGGATGAGGAAGAGACACCACGTCCACCCTTAAGGGCTCCCTGATGAGGGAGACGGGCTCGGGGTCATAGTTCCTTGTGATAAATGTTGCACATCTACTGAGTAAGAGAGTTGCGGTGTACGCTGGGAGCCCTGAGAAGGCACTGTTTTATCCCGTGGTACTTTGCGGGGTGAGGAGGAATTTGTTCAGTTTCCAGGTAGCCAAAGGTTTGTGGGGTGCAAGGGCGTTCCACACTGGGGGTGCCGTAGGGCATCCGCATGGAGGTATGTAAGAGCACAGCCAGGTTCCGTGTGGGCTGACACGTAACAGGCGTCAGGGGTGTCACCTGAAGGTGAGCCTTGATTATTTGGATGTTGGACTTGTGGGTTTTGAATTGTTTAGACCCCTTTATAGTCCTCTCCCTACCTGATGACCTTCAGGGCAGTTGATTGCTAAGATTTCTGGTTTTAACCAGAGGAGGAGAAATATCTCCAATGGTCCGTGTTCCTTTTGCTGTTACCATGACAGTTGGAAGTTCTGGCAAGGAGGAGGGATGGTTCTAGAACAATGGAATGCTAGAACAGGAAGGGCTGGAAGTTCCTCTCTCCGTCCCTCGCTTTACCTGTGAGGAGCGGTGTGAGGAGTCGTGGGGCTCGGAGGAGCGACATTGCCCAGTAATAACAACCGCCAGCACGTAACTGAACGCTTACTGTGCACCAGGCACTGCTCTCAGTGTTTTGTATCTACTGTGTCATTAATACTTACAACAGTGCTGTGAGGTTGGAACTGGCGTTATCCTGACTTTCCCGAGGTGGAAGCTGAAGTTCAGAGAATGTACATGATCTGCCTAAGATCCCACAGGAAGCGGTGAGCCGGGGTGTAGACCAGGCAGCCGTACTCCAGGGTGCGTGTCCTTGACCCCACTGCACTGCCCCACAGCTCCCCAAGGTGCTGTGGCTGGACGGTGGCAGAGTTAGGCCCCTGGGCCCCCTGGGCCACAGCAAGCGCTTCAGCTGTTCTTTCGCGGACAGTGTCTGAACCCGCCACTGTCTCCAGCTGAGGCCTTGTGTTGTCAACCACAGTTTGGGGATATTTGTACTGAGATTTAAGAATCCTGGATATGTTTTCATTTGGGCAGTTGCTTTCCTTATTTTAAACCAGAGGACCTGACCCATGGCCCCCTGCCCTCAAGGCATTGCTCGGGGCTCATCTGTTTCCATCCTTTGTAGGGACAGCAGGGTCACAGTCTTTGAAACTTACAAAAACAAGCCAGGGAGAGTTCTGGGTTAAAAGATGGCACATTTCGCCTCTCGAAGCGCTGGTTTGAGACGTCCTGAGCGTCGAGGGTGATAACCTGAAAAGGTGATTCTCAGGAAAGGATCTCTATCAGAGCAGAGCAGAGTTTTTAACCCAAACGAGATAGATATATATGTATATATTTTTCTAATTTAAAAAATCTTTGTGGAATGGAAACTTCCTAAGAATTTTTAAGAAAATGCATATTTAGTATATGTTTTACCTTCAGTACTTTTAGGAAAAATACTGTAACCTCCACCCCTTCCCCAGTTCTGCCTTATCACGTGCACTTCTTTTTTCCGTCTCTGTGCTCTGTCTCCTAGTTTTTTCACTCTTATAGTCTCCAAGTGTCTTTTCCCCTAGTTTCCTCCGCACACGGCCCCCACCCCCTTTGGTTTTAAGCCTGCCAGAGGCCATGGACCTCGCGCAGTCAGCGGTGGCTGTCGGGTCTGAGGAGCTGCAGACCCCCTTGCAGATATAAGGGGTACTGATTATTGTGGTTTTCAGTTATCCTTGTCTTCCCTTTTTGCCCTTTTTTTTAGCTTTTATCTTGAAATAATTTCAAATTTATAGGAAAGTTGGAAGAATAGTGCAGAGAAATCCATATACCTTTTACTCTGATGCATCACTTTTTAACATTTTGCTGCATTTATCTATCTACCCACCTGCCTACCTGTCTATAGTGTATTTTCTCAGAATTGTTTCTTTCTTTCTTTCTTTTTTTTGCCGTAGAAGATTTGCCCTGAGCTATCATCTATAGCTAATCTTCTGTTTTTTATGTGAGCCGCCGCCAGAACATGGCCACTGCAGACGAGGGGTGTAGGTCCGTGCCTGAGAACTGAACCGGGCCATGCTGACCTTTATCCACTAGCCATCAGGGCTGGTCCCCAGAATCATTTGAGAGTAGGCTGCACACACCCTGCCCCTTTACTGCTTAATATGTCAGAGTGTATTTCCCAGGAGCAAGGTTACTCTCTCACACCCCTCAGGCCGTCATCACCATCAGGATGTGTAACCTTTGAGATGGGACTTCAACCTCCAGTCTGTGTTCTGATTTTGTCCACGGTCCTAACAGCGTCTTTAGAGCAATCTTCTTTCCTTCAGCGTAGGATCCGGCCTAGGCCTTGTGTGTTCATTCAGGTGCCTTGCCTTTTTCAGTCTATGAGATTTGACTGTATATTAGTCGTGTTAACTTTTTTTCTTTGAACAGTCACATTACAATATGGATCAGTATATGCTTGCATGTAATTATGGCTCTATAAAGATCTTTGATGGGGCCGTGTCTCTGAAAAGCATCTTTACGCCAGGTGCCCGTGGCCTGTGTATCAGCACGGCAGGCCCCTTTGTCCAGAGGTAGGTAAGGCAGGTGGCAAATTCATAATACTTATATTTGCATTTCCTTTAAGGCAATTTTAAAGTTGTTAATTTAAAAAAATTAATAAAATAGTTTGAAAGAGGCGTGATGGCAGTCATGGAGATTGCTGGGGACATCAGTAACTTCTCTGTCTTTTGGGTACCCCTCTGCTACAGTCTGGGATTGTTTATCCATGCAAATCACACACCAACAGCTTTGGAATGATTGTGGCTTTAAGGGAGGTATTATCTTCCCTTGAAAGACGGGAACACAGGCTCAGAGCACCGGAGTGATTTACGCAACGTTTCATGGCTGGTCAGAAGTAGGAGAGGGCTGTGCACGCAGGTCCACTTGATGTCAAACGTTGTGTTCTTCCCGTTGTACTAGAGATAGCAAATTGGTTTCTGCTCATCTGCAAAATCTGATAATTGGTAGTGGCTGCCTGTAACTCCACAGGGCGAAAGATTCTGAGGCTTGAAGGACTGGGGGAAACGAATGCTAGGATTGATTAGCACTCTCTCTCTTTTCCGCACATTAGTGGAGGGGTGGAGGTTTTTGTGATTATTATTAATAGTGATTATTCTAGAGTATACCTCCATGTAATAATGATGACAATAAAATCTATCCCTATTAAAAGCCTCTTATATGCCTATATGATCTCCAATTCTCTAACCGCTCGAGAGGGGTAGTGTTCTTGGTGTACAGATGAGTTCACTGAGGTGCAGCAGAGTGAATTAAAGTGGCCACTTTCTTCAGCATCACACAGCTAAAAGTGGTGGGGTTGAAATTGGACATATTCTCATGAGAGCTTCCCTTCTTGCTCGAAATCTGTCTTTAGATGGGAAATATACCATATTATGTCTCTTTCTTAAATAAGAGCCTGCTACTAGGTTGTTAGTAGTGACACATGAATATGAACGATGTTGCACAGAGATCTAAATTTTAGAAATTTTTAAAGCCATGATAATATTTTTTACAATTTCTTTTGGGTGGTGAGAATAACAAATCTCAGGGCAAATAGAAATATATTCCATTATTATTTTGATATTCCTTTTAGATCTAATTTACTTTAGAAATAAAAAAATATATGTATACTTTGGTTTGTTTATAGAATTATTACATTCTCTAAATTAAATTTAAAAGTGTAGCTCAGTCAGATAGTAATTTACTCATTGAATTGACTTACAAGCTGCTGAGCTTGGGGGATGAGGCAAATAATAGGTTTTGCCAATTTATGAAAATCAGGCAACAACTGGAGAACCAAAACAGCCTTATTTTCTGGCCTTATTTTGTGGTACCCAGATGATAGCTATAAATGGGTTTAATATTTGTCTTCTCCACTTCACTGTTCCTGTTCCTGTGGGACAGTCTAGTTGGGGAGACAGACATTTATCAAGTAGTCACACAAATAAATATTCGTGTGGGCTTTGATGAGCGCTCTGAAGGAAGGGCACAGTCTTCTGAGGGCATCCTGCCTCATTCTGGTGTTCAGAGAGGGCGTCTCTGAGGCCAGGCAGTAGCAGTGTGTTCTCCTGGAGGGCAGAGCTCCTTCTGTGTGGCGGGAACAGTGTCGTTGAAGGCCCAGTGGTGGGAAAGTGCGTGGTTTTTCTAGAGCCCCGCGGAGGCCAGTGTGGTCGGAGGGGGACATTTCCTGTTGGCAGCAGTGGTGGGTCCAGCTGCCCGGACTTTCTGAGGGGTTGGCTGTGGCGGAGAGGGAGAGGAAGGAGTCAGGATGTATCCTAGACTCTACTTGTACGTGTGGATGAGGGGTGTCTTCCCTAAGATCAGAAACAGCTGGGGAGGCTTGAGGCACCCAGGCAGGAATGTTGGGTGTCAGTTGGGTGCAGAGCCCTGGGGCTCAGAGAAACCAGCTGTGGGAGACACATTTGGGGGGACACAGGCTGGAGGAGGTCGTGGAAGCTGTGGCTTGCATGAATTTGTGAAAAGTGAAGCTTTGTCTGCAGTGATGCACGGCTCTTTACCTCTTGTACCTACTGGCCATCGAGAGGCCTGCATCCTACTTAGAGCCCTGCTGTTTAGCTGGCCGTGTGGTGTGGAAGGAGTCACTGCTTTTTCTATTCAGCAGACGTGAATCATGCCAGGCCTTGTACCCAGTGCCAGGTATGCAGAGATGAATAAGAGAAAATTTCCACCTTTAATTAACAGTGTGTTGGGGAGACAAGAAAATAGATAAATTATTGAGTGATTTTGCTCTGACTTCAATTTGCTAATTTGTTAGGAGGAAGAGAAAAAAGATTTGGGAAGCTCTTACTATGTGATAACTCCTGTGGTACCTCATTTAATCCCCCAGCAACACAAGAGGTGAACATGACTGCATTCTCTTAAAGGCGAGCCTGAGTTTACGTAGCTGATGAACAGTACAGGCAGGATTGACGCCCAGGTTTGTCTGACCCTAACCCCCTGCCTTCCCCGCACCCTTTTGTCTCGAATTCTAAGTGTTTTTCTAAACTTCGGACTACTTATTTTATTTATTAGAAAAGAAGGAGGAATTCGAAGTGGGCAAGAGATTGTCACCCAAGGCAGATAGGTCCACGTGCTGCATAATGAGCATAGTGAATATCGGAAGGGTGCTTGGACCAGGGGACAGGAGTCTCCTGTGGTTTCTGATGAAAACCTTCCTCCAAGAATGTGGACGCCTGGATTTATGTCAGGCTTTATGAATGGCATTGGTGGTTAGCCGAAGCCTCTGTCCTCTCCCTCGATGTCTTCAATATTTTTCTCAGTGCCATGGATGAAGACATGAATGAAATAGCTGTTGATTTAATTGGTGGTTGACGTCAAGATAGGAAATGCAGTTAATGTGTTAGATGTCAGGCTAGAACGATGACTGGAAATAAGCAAAATGAAGATGAGCAGGGGTAAAGACAAACTCATGCCACTAGAATCAATTAACCAACTATGTATTAGGAGGTGGGGGAGGTGGGGCTTAACCACAGCTGAGGGGGTGGGGCTGCTAAACTGCACAGAGAGCTGAGGCCACGTTAGAGCCAATGTAGGATCTGGGGAAAAGGAAACAGGTTCCTCCCCATTATACCTGTTGTGTTAAGTGGATTAAGATGTGGCATATTTTACTCAGAAAAGGCAAATAGATATAGCTGTCTTCAAATATTCTGCAAAAGGACCAAAGTGAGACCAGTGGGTGTAAATTACAAGGAACAGCTTTCTGTTACGTAGGAGGAAGAAATTCATAACATTTGTGGCTGTAGACACTTTGAGGGGATTCATACATCCGTCATGTATGGACCAATGAAGTTCTTTTTGGTTCTAAGATTCTGTGTTTTGTTGCTGAATCCTTTGTGAGGGTGTCTTAAGAATTGTGATCAAATGAAAATGTATTAAAGTGTTTTGGAAATGCATAGTAGATGTTGGTCATTATTTGAGCAGCCCAGGAGGGTCTTTGAATAAGTTTCTAGAGGATATTCTGTGAACCTCTGATACTGACATATGCTAAATTTGGGGTTATATACATCATGGATGCACTTTTCTTTTTTGAGTATCCCTGAGAGTTAAGAATCACAGCTTATTTTTTCTTTTAAAGATTTTATTTTTCCTTTTTGTCCCCAAAGCCCTCTGGTACATAGTTTTATATTTTAGTTGTGGGTCCTTCTAGTTGTGGCATGTGGGATGCCACCTCAGCATGGCTTGATGAGTGGTGCCACGTCGCGCCCAGGATCCAAACCGGTGAAATCCTGGACCACTGAAGTGGAGCTCGCGAGCTTAACCACTTGGCCATGGGGCCAGCCCCCCTTTATTTTTTTTTTAAAGATTTTATTTTTCCAAGAATCATAGCTTCTGATTGTTCTTTTTATTGGTAGCTTCTGGAAGTTACTTTATACATAGGTAACAACATATTAATATTTTGTGGCTAATCTTAATAATAAAAATCCAGTGGTATTTTAGATTTGGGGTAAAATTTAAAATGTTGTTAGGAAAAAATGTTATGCCTTCTACTCCTCTCCTGGTTAATGATAATGTATATGTGAAAAACAAACTTCTTTATTTAAAATTACACATCAAAACATGTTTATTTCAGATGAAAAGTGCACAAATAAAAATTCCCCATAGTCCCATTTTTACGGAATTGTTTTCTCATCCCCTTGCCCTCTTCCTTCAAATTTCATTCCATGGTTCCACAAAAATATATTCTCTGTATATTCTTGTAACTTGTTCTCTGTAACTTGCCTTCAGGAAACCAAAACCAAAACCAGCAATATTGACAGCGGTCATCTTTCCAAGTCAGTGTCTGAGTATTTTGGTCCCTCCTGCCCCTCCTTGCTCGCTGGGAATCGAATCGTGGTTAGAAGGCACCAATAATTTGATAAGTCTTAGACCCAGCAACAAAACAGCCTTTTCCAATACCTTAGAGTTCCACTTCTTGATCCTTCCTAGACCATTGTAGAATGTGGCAAATATTCCTTTATTGACAAAAGGAGAACTTACAGCGTGTTGATACCCAAATTTGAAGTTCCAGTGTTTTTGTTCAAATCGTAATAAGCAGGTACTATTGTGTCATTAGTACAAATAAAAAATAAAATGGTTTTAGGTGCTGCGTGGCATTCTCTCCTACCTCAGTCTCATGGCCATACCCACCTGGGCAGTGCAGTACTGCGGGCACTGGGGCCCTGAGTCAGGAGATTTGTGTTCTAGTCTCGGCTCTGCGCTAACTATACTGCGGCCCTGGGCAGGTCCCCGCCACTCCCAGCTCCGAGGTGTCATCTGAGATGAGGAGCTTTCTTTGATAATTGGATTCGGTGGCGGTGATGACAATGGTAACCGAGAATTTGGTATTTTCTGGCTTGAAGACAAATACGCGCACTTGATGAAATGAGGGACGATCTTTAGTGTCCTGCTCCTACTTTAATGCCATTAGGAGAAGAACCTGACTACGAACGTTGCATTATAGATTGTCATTAACACTACATGTGTCTTCTGCATGTATGTACGGAACCAAGCAGAAACTGGGTAGTGATTTTTACTTTTGATTTTTGAGAATGTTTTACTGTATGTGTGATCAGTCGTCATTCCCAAGGAGTTACCGAGTCACCACGATCATCGATGTCATTTGTGCTGTATTCCACGTGAGACATAGAAAAGCCCAAAGCATGGGCATTGCCATTTTAGTCTACTTAGGAGGTAAGAAATAAGACATGAAAAATCAAAAAATAGTCCATGAGTGAAAGAACAACACAGGGAGTTTAGAAGTCTGTTACCGCCCACATAGGAGAGATTCTGGGCGGATCCGTAGACAGTCACTGTTCCTGGGGGGTGGGGGAGGGGAGGGCGGGGAAGCTCCGAGGTCCTTGAACCTGGACTCAGTGAGCTTGGTTTCAGACAGGCAGAGAGGGAGCAGGAGCGTCCTCAGAATGAAGACTGGCAGCTCTTCCCTGCTTGTCTGTGCTGTAAATGAGAGTGTGGGTGAGGGGATGGAGGACGAATGCGGGACAGCTGTGTCCCAACCACCCCCACCCCACAGAAAGCCATAGTAATGTTTGCAGCCTGCCTGGGAAAAAACAGAGGCATTTAGAGTTATATTTAGACATCATCACAGAAAGGCAAACATAAGATTGCTTCATGCTGACAGCTGCTCCGTACAGGTCACTGTGGCCGGCTCTGATCGTTATCAGCCTGGCTTTCACATAGCTGTAATTCATGCACGGCGCTCTTGAATGTTTGACGTTGTTTTGTATGTGCTTTTCCGTGTCCCTGTCTGTTCCACTGTGATGATGTGTTCTGGCTCGTTCACATATTCTGTAGTTATTGAAGAGCTGGGTTGTTTCATTTTTCTGAACAGGGTGCTTCTGGATAAGGGTGTGGACCCACTCTGAATCCAGAGCCCATGCTGCCCCCTGGACCCTGCGCTCTCCCTTCACTATTAGAATCTGTAGCTTCAGACCCATTTGGATCCATAGCCCCCCTACCCTGTTCAAGAGAGAGTGTTCGAGTTGGAACAAGGTATAATTTTTAAAGCTTTCGTGTAAAGCTGTTGTCATATTATCCTTCAGAAGGAGTTTCACCACCACTCTATACCTCCTAGGTCAAATGCTCATTTATTCACACTGGGTTGCATTATTTTTGCCATTTTACAGGTAATGGAATATTACTTCAAAAGTTTTCTTTAGTTACTGGCTAAATAGAACATTTTCCCAAATAATCATTCAAAAGGGAAGAGTTTCTTTCCTTCTCTGAGCTCTTGTCTAATCCAGATTTATTGATATGATTATAGGTCAAGAAGATGTGATAGTTCCTCTTTCTGTGGGTTTTTCCAATGTCTTTCTTCAATTTGTAGTTTAAGGAATTGGGCTGAAAAAATTGTGAAATGCTATATTCATAAAGAAACTACTAATAAACTATCTCCTTAACTTGATATTTAGGAGTAAACACAATTACATAGATATCTTTATTATAAATACATGAGTAGGCATATTCTCAAAGAGGGTAATCAAGGAACGTCTAAGTATAAACATCAAGTCTATCTAAAGCGTACCAGAAGCATAAAACTAAAACTGAGTTGTTCTTTGACTTGGATAATTAAAAGGGCAATTGGAGTCCCAGGCCAGCCTCTGAAAACCTCTTTAACCTCCAGTACGGCCTTAACTGTGCCACCTAATGTGCCTGGAATCTACGTTCAAATTTATATTTGAAAAATATACATTGTACTCCTTATTTTAGTAGTCCTAGGGATGGGACACCTGAGGCTTTTAGAGATGTAAGCAGGCAGCAGTGGCAGCTTCCGAGAAGGAGATCCGAGAGAGAGAGAAAGTGTGTGTGTGTGTGTGTGTGTGTGTGTGTGATGTACAACTCACATGTACATGCATATCCAGAAGCTCATTTTGAATAAGGAGGAGTTACAAAGAAGCCGTATCCAGTAATCCAATTGCGTTAGAAGCCGAGGAACTAAACCGAGGCTAGTTATGCTAGGAGCTCTTTGAATGTGGCGGTCCACGTTGTGGCCCCCCCAGCGCTTGTCTTACTGGATGGAATTGAAGCCCAGACTGCAGCAGGTGGAGAACGATGTCCAGAAAGGAGAAACGTGTTCAGAGAGGTATTTGAGGAATATTCTTAATGTGGATGCTGTCTCTGATACAGCATAAATGTTATGTGAGAAATGAAAATGAGGATGCTCTGGAATCTATCAATAGAAGGATAGATGATAAAAATATAAAATCATTTGGGGTTAGATGTGAATATGAGAAGTGACTTGGCCGTTATGTTTTTTGGAAAAGCCTTAGATTTGGTCTTTGGCCTCTTTAAGGAGATCGTAGTAAAAAGCAGGGGTTGGCACTCTGCCCTTGTGCATAGTTAATGTTAAAAATAGAGCACACAGCAGGATGAATTTGGATTGTGGATGAGTATGTAATAAGAGGCCATAATGTGAGAAGGTTAAAATTAAGTAATTTGCACTGTGTAAGTATCTGTTTTCATATCTGAAGTCTCACCGAAAGGTATTTGATGCATTTTGAGAGGGACAGATAATCTGTGTATTTCATGCTTTCGATTTCCAGAAATCTCAGGATTAAGCTAACATTTTTGACATGGGTGCAAATTAACTGAATTTTAAGTAGGGCTGTCAGAGTCTATGGCAGTGATGAGACCGATAATACAAAACAATTTTAGTCACTGATAAGATGAATTTGCTGCACTGTTATCTATAGCATTAGAGTATAGACATTCCAATCATTTTCCCATTTTAAATTTCTGCTTTAATTAAGCTGGTTTTGGTCGTGCACTATTTAAAGTGAAATAAGTAGACCTTTGCTATGCCCTGGCTAATCCAGATTGAATGTGAAGATAGGGCTGCCTCAGGGCCCCGTATTGGAAATTTACCCTGAAATCTGATTTACTCAGCCTCTCTGTGGGCCAGTCACTCACTCTGCGGATTCTGAAATCACCAGCTCAGCCTGATTTTCACACTTCCGTAGAAAGTTTTATTTTATCTCTTGAAAGAACGTGTGGAAAATAATTACATTTTGCTTTGCTTAGGCATAAATTCTCATTTAAATCATACTGTGAAAACACAATTCTTAGTCCTCAATTTCAGCTTTATTACAACATAGCGACCTACATGTTTGTATGTGGAATTGTGAAGTCCGCACCGGTTGTGTAACGTTGGTGTGTTGTTGGAGCAATTTCTGTATTGTAAGGACAGACTTTTCCTTGACTGGTGAAGGTAGCCCCGTTAAAATTCCACGAAATTGTGAATTCTGAGCAGAACTGTTTGGCCTACACATATTTTCCTTCAGGTGAGATCGGTTCCTGGCAGATGGCTGTGAACCCTCAGGACTGAGCTCCTATAGGAAGGCCTTGTTGAAACCCATCCCAGACCCGACGTGGGGCTCCCTCCTCACAGAGCCTTGTGTGTCCGGTTGGGGTGTCTACTGCCTTGCTCTGTAATCTTCGTGAAGCCTGTCCCCTTCAGTGAGTTGTTCATTTCTCCAGGACAACCACTGCCCCTGCTTCATTTTTCTGCCTCTAGTGCCTGGCACCGTGCACGTAGTAGGTACTTAGTGAATGTGTGGTGAATAGATTCGTCAAGTCATTAAAATGACCACCAGGGTAACCCTCGGAAGGAAGAAGGGCAAAGACCACCTGCTGCCTTGGGGTCAAGTGAAGTGGGAGGGGAGGCCGGGCAGTTCTGGTAGCTTCCCCAACTTGGGTTTTGGGCATACACTCCTGGCGCCCCCCACCCGCCCATTCATGCCTCAGTCCCTTGTCTTCCGGTTTGTGCCTCACCTCTGCCCTGTGACTGCCCTTGCCAAACTCAGCTCTTACCTCCTGGTCCTCAAGGCTAGCAGCAGCTTTGAGGCCTCGCCTGTTGCACACCTGGGCTGCACTTGGCATGCCTGTTTTTGTTGCTGCACGATTCCCTTCTCTTCCGTAACACCGTCCTCTCTAGAATCTCTAACTACAGTTTCTGACCCTTGTTTTGGCTTCTTTGTGAGCTCTTTTGCCCCTGCTTTCCCTTCAGTGGTGATATTTTCTAGAGTTTTGTCCTCTCCCCGTTGTGCTCTGTTCCTCTATTCTTCCTGGATAAAGTTCTTGAGTTTTTACGTGGTTCCTATTGATTAATTCCTCCAGCATTTCTTGAACATTTCTTAGTGCCAGGTGCATTATTTGACTTATGTCCTGGAGACATAATAGTGAGTAAAACAGAAAGATCGCTGCCCTCCAGGAGCATATAGTATCCTATCTGTGCTGACGTCCCTATTTATTATTCTGGGTCAGACCTCACTCCGCAGGCCACAAGCTCATTGTGTCTCTTCCTTCTGGATAGTTTCCCGTGGATTTCCTATAGGGACCTCCAATTTAACATGTAGATTACTGTGGGCTACCCCCTACTGCCTGGCCCTTGGGGGAAGGTGGATCTCCTTCCCCGGCTGCACACTCTGCCTCAGCTGGTGTCCCATTGTCTGTTAAGACACCCTTGACTCTTGACTTCCCTCACTCTCTCAGTCTCCAAGTTGGGCTGCATTTCTGTCCTGTTACTTGAATCTGGGCCACCGCTGCTACGAGTTCAGGACCTCAGCTCCCCTGCCTGCCGCGCCAGCCCACCCTGGCTGCAGTCAGCTGCCTGAGGCCGGTCCTTCCCAAGGCAGATCTGACTCTAGTTCTCTCTGTTCAAAGCACCCAGAGGTTCATCCCCAGGAAAAATCTAAAGCCTTTAAAACGACATATAAGGCCCTCCCATGTACTGGCTTCTGCCTGCTTCCACTTCTCTGCAAATTCTCCTTCCCCTGAGTCTGAACTGCTTATGTTTCCTCATGCACCAGGCCGCTCAACTCCCTCAAGCTTTATGCTGTTGCTTCTCCTCTCCGCCCTCCCCACCCTGAACCTGGCTTCTTCCCATTTATCCTGCTAATCCTTAAGCCTTCCTGAGAGTCCCATGTGCTCACCTCAGCGTGAATAGAGTCTGGCGCACAGTAGGGATCAGTCTCTGGTTTAGGAAGGAAGGCAGGAAGGACGGATGGACGGACGGATCTGTGGATGAATGCTGCGGGCCTTTGTAGCACCGCGGGGAGGGACTTCCCCACTGCCGCACCGCTCCTTTGAAGCACCCAGGGCGTGAGAGCCTGCTGGAGGCCCCCCGGCTGCCTCTCCCGATGGCCTTGGCCCTGAGGCCCCTGGGCTGACTCACCAAGCCAAAAATAAGACTCAAAGTCTAGCTTTGAACTAGTTGTGTTTGGTGAGATGCTTACTTACATGGGGAGGGTGGCTTGTGACTCATAGTCTGGGTGCTTATTCATGCGCACTAGTGATCGTTGAAAATTTTTACCCTAGACATTCTGCATTATCTGAAATCTATCCTTTCACTTTCTGATGAGCTCTCAGACGCACTAACGTTTGATCAGGACTTGCAGACTCAGGTCAAAAATAAAGTAGATGTTCACAGAGTACTTTGAAGTCAGAAAGGGTTGCTAACCCCTCCGTATACTTCGTCTTTATTACTGGTAAGCTCAAAGGAGCTGGGTGAGGTTAACTATCATGCTGATTTCCTGTGTGCATAAAAAAGTTTCAGATGCAAATGCTTTCTCTGCTTTGGATGCAGAATCTTTCCTTATATTATTTACTCCGGATCCCTCTTAATTCTTAAAATCTTCCTAAAAATAAAAAAATAAAATGTCTTGTATACATCTAAGATTTTTTTTAAAAATGTTCTTCTGGGTTTATATCGGCAAGGTCATTGTTTTTGTTTTTTTTTTTTAAATCGAGATATAATGGACATATAACATTATATTAGTTTCAGGTGTACAACATAATGATTCGATATTTGTATGCATTGAGTGTTTTTACTATTTTCAAAAGGATAGTTGTGTTTTTAGCGTAGATGGTAGCATAACAAAATTTCTGCATTTGTAATAATAATGATTTACTAAACTTCCCTCTTGGTTTATTTCTTCCCAGGGCAGCCCGATGGATCCCATGGTGATGAAGAGACCTCAGCTGTATGGGCTGGGCAGTAACCCGCATTCTCAGCCGCAGCAGAGCAGCCCTTACCCGGGAGGTTCCTACGGCCCCCCAGGGCCCCAGCGGTACCCACTCAGCATCCAGGGTCGGACCCCAGGGGCCATGGGAGGAATGCAGTACCCACAGCAGCAGGTTTGTGCTAGTTTTGACTCCTACTTCCTCCAAATTGATGATAGTTTTGTGTTTGTCTTTTACTGTCTACCTAAGATTGGTATTGAGAGAATTAGGGGGCATTTTGCTGATTTTCTGCTTTTAATTTTCGTAGTTTCGTCAAGGAATCACAGGTACCATTTTCTTTTCTTTCTTTTAAAGAAGGAAAAGTGATATTCTTAGAACAAAGTGGACAAAATACCTGTTTGGTAGAAGGCCATTGTTACCAGTTGAATTTGAAAGATGGACCATGTCATCATTTTGCAGCAAATTATATAGATCTAAGCCTCAAAGTGAACTTGGCTTTCCTATATTTCTGATGTCGGACTGTGTCAGAGTTTGAGCTGTGAGTAGACTTCTTCAGGTGAAGTTTTAAGTTATTTAAAGGTCTTTCCCATGAAGATGGCATCAACTTTAAAAAAGATTATTTTAGTCTCCCAAAGAGTTACTTTGCTTTCATTTCTTACAATATTATTTCTTCTGTACCTTTTGAAAAAGTTTTCTGTATTTCCTCTAAGAGGATTTGATATGTATCTGTTTTCTTAGATTTTGATGAGTTTTGTGTTCTTACTTGAAACAAATAAGATTTTTCCTGCTCTTAAAAACGACCCAGTGTTTTTCTGTAGAATCAGATAGAGTTACCTTAAATGACTTCTACCTTTAATTTAACAGTAGTAAACCTACAGTCTCGTGGATTACTGGAGAGTATATCCTTGTTACGTGGGCCTGAGGAGGCATGAAATCTGGGAAAGACTAAATTAGATTCAGACTTATTAGGGTATTTAGTTACTAGGAACACCAGAAAGGCTTATTTATAAATTCCCACATCGTGCCTTCCCCACCGGGGGGTGTCCGCTTGGCTCCGTGTGTGTTACAGCCTGCAGCCCGGTCGTTCCACAGCGTTGCCAGTAACCCATTCCAGGGTTTCACGGTACTTCCGCTCAGGAAGTTCTTCCTATAGGTGACCAAAAATCATCTGTGGCAAAAAAAAACATTGAATAGAACTTTGTTCTCTTTAAAGTGGACGTGGAGAATGAGACATCATACTTTACACACACATAGCTGTGTCCGAAAAGTTCACAAATGAGTTGCATCTGAACCTTTTCTTTTAGAGAGCAAATATTGTCTTTCCTCTTTTTGTAAAATTTACTTGATTGAGGTTGCATTGGTTTATAACATAAATTTCAGGTGCACATCATTGTATTTTGACTTCTGTGTAGACTGCATTGTGTTCAACACCAGAAGTCTAGTTTCCATGCATCACTACACGTGTGCTCCTTGACCCCTGGTCTTTCCTCGTTATCTTTGTTCCTCCCCTGGTGCTATTTTTATTTTAAGGTGGTTGTAGGGAAAGACAGCAGTAGCCCAGCCTTTGAATCCTAGCTACTGGTTCCTTCAACGGCCCTCGTTATTGCCGGCGGTTCTCGCTTCTCCTTTATTGAAGATCAGCCGCTCAGAATTCTCACAGTCAGTTGCCTACTTAATTGCATTCTTAATTCTCTTCAACATTACTCCTTTCTTCCAGCAATATTTTGCTGCCTAGAGTGAAAATCTCTGGTTGAGGCTGCTACTGGTGAGAGGGAGATAATTTGTAAATGATTGAGAAGTAAGGTGAGAGTTGTGATTTCTCTCTCTCTCTTCCTTCTTTTGGTTTTAAAGCTAATTTGCCTTTAGTTGAGGGGAAGAAGACCGAGACAGCTGGCTGCTGGAGTCCTAACTCTGCCCTCTGGCTGATTTCATTTGGGGGCCGATAGTTCTCTGACGCCCTGGCCACAGGAAGAGTAGAGGCAGGAAGGTAAGAAATAGCAGGACTCGTGGGGAAACATACATGCTCACCAGTCCTTGTGTCTGCACCTTCCTTTCCACCATATTCTCCTGATGTGAAATTTGAAAGTCATTTCAAAAGGCGCTGTTGATGGTGAGTTCCTGGAGGCTCTTTCGTCTTTTTCTCTGAATAAGTTAAAGTCTTATGAGAGGCTTTCTACATGGGCTTAGTTTGTGATCCCAAAGCGGCTGACAATGGAGAGGGTGTGTGGGGGATGATTTGCTAGGAATATGTTTTTCATTCTTTTCTTCCCCACACGTGTAAGGCTAAACGTAGAGGACACACACACATAGATAGAGTAACCTCATTTTTCTTAGCTTCTTGGTGTCATTTAATCCCAGTGGCTCCTATATATTTTTGAAATCCACTAACTCTTGGATTGATTTGAAGGGACAAATTGATGAAGATTACCCACCAAGTATTTCAGCAAATTTTTAATTAAGATTTTAGATTAGGTATTTTACTGCTAACCAAAAGAAATGCCTAGTTCTAATCAAGCACAGATCTTTCTGATAATGAAAGGGAAATAGTGTATCTGGTAAGAAAATGAATGCCCTGACTGTAGAATGTCCAACATTCATGTTGAATTCATCATAATCGAGGATTCTAAATAATCTGTATTGCTTTTTCACCCTTTCATTTCGTTGTAGTACAGCCTTGAAATATAATATCTGGCTTTGAAATGTAAAGGCTAAAAATAGCTGCAAATTCATTTTCGAATGTGTGGAGCATTTTAAAGGAGACACAGCTTTTATAATACCAAGTTCATGGGATCAGTTAGGTGTAGGCTAATTAATAGCTTTGAAATGGAAAAAACATAGTGAAGGTTTTGAGTAAAGGTTATTAGAGCACGTATCTTTTGTTAGCTTTAGTCTGTGTTCTTTGGTGAGGAATTTTCAGCCAGTTGCTTTGTTTGCAAATTTTGGATAATTATAAATTTGTGTACAAACAAGTTCCTGGCACAGTGATTGGCTGTTGGGCCTGTCCATCTTCTCCTAGTATTAATGTAATTGGCCGAGCATTGTTGTAGCCGTGGCTGCTAATGTTCTTCAGGGAAAAAGTTGAAAGATAATGATGACATTGAGTTTTTATTGAGTGGACATCACCACCTAGGCGTGACTTTGCTTTGGACGGCCTCCAAAACTTTCTGTGTTTGGTTTGTGAACCTCTAATGAGCTGAATCCAGTTCATTTAATATTGCTCATATATTTCTGCAAAGGATTAAAATGCAGGAATTCAGGTTTGTAAATTGAGTTGCCCTCTTACCAGCTGAGAGGTAAGTTGTCTTTGGCTCGGGGGTCACAGTGTGATTCCTGGCTGGCGTTCCACGACTGTGATAGGAATTTTAAATGAGTATCCTGTTAGAAGGAACTGCAGTGCTCGTATGCAATGTAACACGGATGGTATCACCGCGTCCTTTTTGTCTCTGAGAGTCCGGAGGAACTGGCCACTGAGTGTTTGATGTTAGTATTAACTTGGTGATTCTTGAATTGTATGGTGATAATTTTATTCTTGAAATATACTCATGACGTCTTTGAAGCATGACGTGATAATGGTACATCATTTTGGTATTAACTGGAACTAGATTTGTGGTCTTTCGCTTGCTGATTCTCCCGTGTCATCAGGCAAATACATGGCTAAACAGATTAGTTTTGCACGGTGCCCTAAAAACTAGTCTACTTCGGTTTTTATTGACTGAGAGGGGAAATGAATTTTCTATGCTTCTGTGGAGAATGGTCTGCCTCCAGGCTCCTGGAATTCAAACCTGGGGATGGTTAACAGAAGTACACTGCTTGATTTCATCTAACACGGAGCTGCACAGAGGATGTATAATCTTTAAGGTTACTAGAATTTGACTCTTTCAGTTTTTTTAAACTTAGACACCAGGGTATCCTTTGCTGGATCAGGGACATGAGTGAGCAAATGTTTTATTTTTTTGTCCTTTATGATCACAGATGTATACATAGACCTGTGCTCACTTGCTTTAAAAAAGATTTTCATATAAAAGGAATAACACTCGGGGGAAATAGGCTACAGAAGCGAAGATACATTATTTGTGTCAAGCAGATTTCAATTATGTAGTCTGAGATTTTTCCTGTTATTAAGCATTATATTGGGTTGATATTTTAACTATGCTTATCTTGTTGCAGACATTTGTGTAATCTGATGGCTGTTGGCATTATAAAACCAGGGAAAGGGAAAGAGGGGAAAATGAGAGATTTAAGTTTTTGCATGCTCTTATAATGGGAAAACACGACTTTTTAGTTTCACAAACACATCTGTATTGCAAAGACCTTTACAGCAACAAGAGCATAGATATAATTGTTTTGAAAGATAGTGTGGAAAAATTAAATAGAAATTAGTTATTTTTTTAAGAGGACTTATCTGAACTTATCACTTTCAATCTAAATGAAAACTGAAATAAAAATCGAGGTTCATTTGTAGAAGACTTTAAAAATTAATAGGGATTTTAATTTGTGTCTTTAGTTTATCTTTTACACCCTTCGGATATGTCGATTTCGCTGTGTGTTTTTTGAGTAAAATATTTATTTCAGAACATAAGCATTTTATTTAGTACCATCTTAGCAGCCAAAACACTTCTTCCAATGCAAATGTTTATTTTGGCAGCAGATGTTTCTAAAAGGAGACAAACATTACAATTGTTTGGCTAAAATAAATGTTTTCTTTGGGGTTATTAAGGCAGCCAAGCAAGTTCGAGGATTCCCACCTGCGTACTTTATATGGTCGGTCTATTCTGGAAAAAAAATATTTGCTTTTCAAGATATGATTGAAATTGTTTTGATATAGTTTGAACAATGTCTCTGAAAAGTAATGATGAATGGGGAGAGGAGGACTGGTTAAAAACTTAAAAATTCCAGAGTTTTTTGACATGAGATGTTTGTTTAGACTCAGTCTCTGAATCCTAAATGTGAATCCAATAGTCAGGGCTTAACTTTGCTTCCATCTTAAGAGAGCTTAGCCTTCCTGTTTTGAAGGAGCGTGATAAAGTGTGAGGGGATGAGGAAGGGAGGCCTGGCTTAGCATAATGGAGGGGAATGGATGCCCAGTGTCCACTTCACATCCAGATTCTTAATGTTTTTATAGTGTATATTCACTCATGACGCCCACCTGTAACTGTGTGCGTGCACACACGCTCGCTCGCACACACACACATATAAAATAGAACATTTGTGTGACGGTGATATCCTGGTGTAATGAAATGTATTTGTGTAGGTATATTAAATAATATATTGACCATGTATATTACGTGCATATATACACATAGAAACAGACAATACATCAGTAGAATGCAGGTAAACATTTTGGTAGTAAGATAGTGAATGCTGTGCAGTTCTTTCGCTCTGTTATTTGCAGCATTTTTATGTATGCATGTTCGGTACTGGACTTGGAGCCAAGCTGCTCTGCTTGTGCACCTGAAACGTTTGGAGTCCTTTCAGCGGATTGCAGATTTGTATAAATAATTGCCTTTTGTTGGCCACATTTTGTCTTGATTTCCTCAGTTGTTCTTCATCAGCGAACATGAAGGTATTTAAGGTTTACCGACAAAATACGTTCACACCTCGTGTTTCTGCTTCCAAGTAGATAGCAGATGCTGCTGTCTGTGATGCCAGAGTTCCCTGTAGATGGAGTTTTGTACCATGAAAATACGTTTTGAAAAGATCTGTAGATATGGTAATTTTTATTTGCTCCTTAACATTTAAATTTCTGGAATGCTTAGCTGATTTTATTTGCTTTTTATATTGTAGTTGGATTTAAACATATTGTGAAGCATTCAGTGTGACGTTCTTAGTAGAGGTGTATTAGAAGAGATCACATTTCAAGTTAAATATAAATGTTTAAATCTTTAGCCTTTTTCCTAAAAACGAGAAAAGAGCAGGTTTTATGCTTGAAAGATTAATGAGAAAATGTGAGATGGTTTCTGTTTTAGTTTGGAAAGCTACGTTTATATTAGGAAGTTTATATTGATGTATTTGGTTTTTTTATTTGAACATTTACATCGTTCTAGATATTGTAAGATTATATACAGTGCCTGTTCTCTGCTAGTAGCTTATACTGTTTTGTTATTTACATATGAATTCTACATATTTTACGTATATAGGCTTTCAACCTAAAATATCTGTTGAACTTTTCTATATTTTTATTTTATTTATTATTTATTTTTTTGGTGATGAAGAGTCCCACTGAGCTCACATCTGTTACAAATCTTTCCCTTTTTGCTTGAGGAAGATTGTCCCTGAGCTCACATCTGTGCCAGTCTTCCTCTACTTTATATGTGGGATGCTGCCACAGCATGGCTTGATGAGCAGTGTGTAGGTCCACACCCAGAATCCAAACCCAGGAACCCTGGGCCGCCGAAGTGGAGCACAGGAACTTAACCACTATGCCACCAGGCCGGCCCCTATATTTTTGTTTTTGAGATGTAAATCTTAAGTATATGTTTTAAGTAGCACTAGAATTACTCGAGTATATTTTAAGTAAGTTTGGTTTGTTTGCTTTCACTACAGAAACATAAAGTATGATATTTATGTTAAAACTTAAAGGATTCAAATAAAACTAACAGTTGAAATCAGTAAAATCAACCAGCCACATTCCCTCAGTGCTCCCTGAAAAATAACAACAAAATTCCAGAAAGTAAACTGAAAGGTGAAGTAACTAAGTGGCGTATTTTAGGCCAGTGGTTCTCAAGCTTTGCTGAGTGTCAGAATCTCCTAGGGTGCTTTAAAAGCTCTCGGGATGGAGGCCCATGTCAAGGGTGTCTGACTGTAAAGTCCTCCCTGTGTCTTTTTCTGGGCTCCTATGCCGCTGGCGTTACCAATCAAGTGTCGGGGGTAGACCGGGCGGTAAGGACCCCAGAGCAGCTTCCGGCCAGCAGCATTGCACCTGCTGGAGCTCGTTCTCAGGCCCTCCCCGTGAGTCAGGAACTCACCACTGCCCTACAGGGTGAAATGTGCCCAGAACCAGGAGCTGGCACAGTGTAGTCCTTGCTGGTTAATGCTTAATCTGTGTGCGATCTTGGAAAAATCTGGATCTCACTGTGCTCCCCAGCCAAAGGAGGGAGTTTGACTATAAGATCTCCCAGCTTGGAGTTTCCCCTTAAAACAATAGTAAGTTAATGTCTTTTCATTTGAGTTTTCGATTTTCCAAATATGGTCTCCTGAAATTTAGGGGTGGAGGTGTGACAGGTTGTGTTACTACAACTACTAACCCAGATTCTTTCTAAAGTGGAAAGAGCTGTTTCTTCCTCAAAGGTTAGGAGATTGTTGCAATCAGTACAATAAATATTATTCTCCAATTTTTGATTTTATTATTTTTAAGGTGATGGTTTTCTCAGCTAACCTCTTCTGAATACCTGGTGTGTGTTAGTTGTGTAGACTGTAGTCTGTCCTTTTTAAGGTGTAGAAAATCCTAAGGTTAAGATGCTAGCTTTACTTGGAGTCACAAAAGGAAGCAAAGAGAGATCCAGTAATTAGTTACTCACTTTACACATTATTACTTTCTAAGTAGCTCTGAAAGTAAGTATATACCACATAACAGTGGGACAAACTGCGTGCAGTGAATTCCAAGTAGAAATAAGAAGTTTTACGACTTATGTTCTGTGCCATTACTTTCACTCTTTAATCCCATGCAGAGGGGTTGGATGGCTTTGTTTTAAAATAATTTTTTTTCTAAGGGTAGAAGTGTTTTGTGTTAGTATCCAACAATTAAATTCTTTACGGTAAAAATTTTTTTATGGCTGTTTGATTATTTTTACGTGCAACAAATTTATTAAGGCTATTTGCCTTTATAGTTTAACTTCAAAGTTAAATTTGTAGTTGTGAATGAAATTAGAAAAACACTTTGGCGGGGAGAGAGAGAAGAAGATGGGTGGGAGCAGGAGGAAAGAAGGGAATTACAGGGAAAGGAACAGGAGGAAAGGATGTGGCCTTGCCTTCATAGGGTGGCTGTGGACGCCTCCTAGGGAGCTTGCTCCATCGGGTTTCTGACTTCAGAAGCCAGGTGGAGCCAGGTGTTAGAAATTTCCTGGAGGTTCTGGAGCCGAGACCTGAGTGTGGTTAGTGCATATATGTAACGCAAACATGCCTGGGCTATCAGCGTCGCCCCAGACCCAGATTAGTAACTGTACCACAGCAGGTTACCCAGCTCCTCGTTGCCTGCAAAGAAGTGTGTTTAATCTGGAAAACAGACAGTATTCCAAAGAATTAACCAAGTTAGTCTGCCTTCATTGGTATTGAATCACTAAGAACATATCTTTCTTTTTAAATAACTACCAAACAAAGCAGTGGAATTGGCTCTTCACGGTTAGCCAAAGGCAAGGACCCAGGTCAACCTCTGCCAAATATCAAACATTCAGAAACAAAGAGGAAGACTAATGGCAATAGCAAAAATGACAGTATTGGAATTAAAATGCAAAAACTATCATTGCGGAGGTAATTAAGTTTTATTTAATGGTCTTGAGACTGAGAAAAAGTAGCTGCACCTGGATAGTTGTAGTGGCTGGTCCCAAGGAGGGCCAGGGACGATGACGACAGGGGACAGGACACACGTCTGCTGGGAAGGGAACCAGTCTGAGATGCACCACAGAAAAGACAGCCAAGCAGGGACGCTCCCAGCACTGCGAGCGAGGATTACGCGTTCCTGGATAATCAGTATCATCGTCGCTCCCAGAGAAGTCTGGAGAGGAGGAAAAGGTTAGAGTAGTTGTGGGCCTGTGGGCTGTATGACCTCAGAACGCTTCCTTAAAAGGGTCAGCCAAAGAGGAGACTTCCCTTTCCTTTAATTAGTATATTACCTTGAGATTTCCAGGAAGATTTTCTGATATCCCAGTGATCTAGAAATCTTAACGTTTTACATCTTTGGAGGATCCCCTCAGTGCTCTGGGCCTCACACAGAAATAAGACTTTCCTTCTCTACTTCCTACTTGTAAGCCCTCGTCAGGGGTGTTGGAGACGAGAGGAACTTATTTCCCAGTCGTTGGCCAAGTTTTGATAGCTCTTCTCCCCAGGTCCACTGGGCCGCCAGGGAGAGCGCGCTTCCTTCCCCCGGGGGTCTCTGACTGAGTTCTTCCCATTCTTCCCTGTTGGTTTCAAAGAAAAAGGTAGAAAGAGTGATAACCTGGTGATGTCATTGGCCCTAAGTGTTCATGACATCAGGTGTATCACAGCACACTTAGAGTAATCCCCAGAATGACGGTTAAAGGGCGATTTACTGCACACATGCAGAATGGGGACCGAGGCAGAGGGCTCCAGGAGCGATTCCAGTTCCAACCAGGGACTCGACCCCCGCTGCCAGAAGCCACAGAAATTGGGCAATAAGCAACATGCCGCGTGCTTAGTTCCACATCACAGTCAGCTGTGGTCGGTCTAACTGAAAAACACAAGTCGACTCTCTGAATGCATCCTAGCTGCAAGGGGGACTATAAATTTGAGTTCTGAAATTCTAAACTATTCAGGCAGAGTTTTTTGGTTACTAAGTCTTTGTGGAGAACAGAATTATTCTTGACAGTTCCCAAGTTTCTCTCGTGTAAAAACTTCCCAGCCTCTCCTTCTGCAGTCTTCCTGTCTCAGTCAGTGGCAGCTCCATCCGTGCACTTGCCCAGGCCTAAATCTCACAGTCATCCTCTTTTTCCCAGCCCTTCATCTGTTAGATAATCCCATTGCCTCTTCCTTCAAAATCTATCCAGGAACTGAGTGCTTCTCACCACCTCCACGGCTGCCACGCCGGGCCAAGCCCGCCATCTCCCATTTGGGTTAGTGCAGCGGACCCCTGACTTTTCCCGCCCTGCAGTGTGTTTTCAGCAGAGCACCCAGAACGGTCCTTTCGACAGCGTGAGTCAGGCCACGGCTCTGCTCCTGTGACCCCGGTTCACGTGGAGTCCCCGCGGCCATGCGCCTGCCTCCCTGCCCCATGCCGCCGCTTCCTCTCTGCCTGAGTCTGCTCTTCCTTCTGCCTGGAAGGCTCTTGGCTGGGCCAGGTCTTGGTAGGGCTTGCTGTCTCATTTCAGTTTCTGTTCAAACGTGTTCAAGACGTCTTCTCTGACTCACTCAAATAAAGCTGCCCCCTCCCCCACCTTGCCCTGTCTTACTCCCTCCCCAGCACTTACCACCCGAGGTGCGTTTGTTGGCTTACTGATGCTCCCATTAGGAAAGGTCTAGACTGCAGGGACTTGGTTTGCCTTGCTGTGGCCCCTCAACTGGACGGTACATGCACTTCACAAACATTTGCAAACAAGGAAAGAATTTGCAGAATTGTAGACTGGCCGGTGAAATCCGTGGAGCCCAATGCCGAAAGGTCCGCGTGCCTTAGCGGTGGATCTGCCACAGTGCGTGGCTGCCAGGGTTTCCGGTTGAACTCTTGGTGCCCAGCTCCTCTGCTGATCTGGCGGGAAGCCTGCTGACAGCCACGGGGCCGTACTTTTAACCCTGCTGTTAGACCCCTAAGGAATTTCTGGTACCTGGGAGCCGTCAGCGCAGGGTGGTTTCCTCTTGCTTATTTCAACGTGTGTAGTGTCAGGAGCCGGTATTCCTTCTCTCTGATAGGAACCCCACTGAATAAATTGGAGACAGCTGTGACTTTGTAACTTCATGGCCCCTAATGTTCCTGGAATTCTCTTGTATTGAGTGTAATACACTAAGTAGCGGGGAGGTGAGCAAAGATTCTAGATCGTAGCAGAATGAGATTTGGTGTCAGATCTTCGTTCTAACGCCGGTCATTTGACAGTGCTTATTGAGGAAAAGCCCCCCTAGTTAGGATGCAGTTTATAGAAAACAGACGTTTTTCCGGTAGGGATTTACTGCTGGAAGAAAGAGAATCCCTTCCCCGTGGAGGCAGAGCTTTGCTTTGAGTGCTGAAAGTATGGGGGCTGTGAGAAAACGGGCTTAACGCCCTCTGTGGTGGCGGAGAATTTTACATCCGTGCTTATATCATCCTGGAATTGTGTACAAGTCCGTGTTTATTCATGGAAAGAAATCTTAAATGTGACATTTTAGTTCTCTATAAGTGAAATCGATAAGTTGGACCCCCTATTCTTAGCAGACGCTGTTTTCACATGCTTTATGGGCCCAGAGCACTTCTATTAATAAACTGAACTTTTAGGAAGAGCGTGTGTTACAGACGGATTTGGAACTGTTGCCGTTATGCCTACACTGTGCTGTAGCTTGATTCCAGAAGCGGAAGTCGTAACTACACCTAGGATGAAAGTTACACCGAGGAGGAAAGAAATGCAATTTAGATTGTTTTAAAATATTATCCCTATGGGCCTTATTCTAGTTGAGGATGTGTGATAGAAAAGTAGTTTTCACTTTTAAGGAAGTGTGGGATTTAGGGCATCAGCGTAGATGTTGCTCATTGTCCTCCTTGTCTTCATCATCTTCCTGGACCCATTTCCTCATTTGTAAAATACGAGAGATTGTCACTAGATGACAGTAATAACAATTATGCGCCAGGTATTAGACTAAGTACTTCTACATGGATGTTCTCATTTAATCCTTGCCACGCTTCTATTTATCTCCATTTTATGAATAATAATAATAATATTAGCTAATGTTTATTAAGGTTTTACTCTGTGTCAGGCACTGTTTTACTTGCTTTACACGGATTAACTCACTCCGTCCTCACAGCCTTCTGCGGTAGGTGTCATGATCCGCAGTTTACATTTGAGGAAACTGAGGCACAGGAGGTTAATCGGGTTGTGCAGATTTAAATGCTTGTGAAGTGGCGGAGCAGGGATTTCACATCGTCATCACTTTCCTTCTGGGGCCTGTGCTAGCCCTAAATTTTATGATTCTGGTAAAACTGGAATTCTCATCACTGAGACTAGAATTCGTTTGAGTTTTTGAATAATAAGACTAATTATAATTAAGGTTGCCTCATTTTGACACGGCGTATTAGTTCCATGGAAAGTCCTCTGTGACCTTTACCAAGTTGAAAGTTGAATTTACCTGCTATGTCTATCACACTTAGAATCAGGAATTTTTTTTACTGAGAAATTCACGTAACATAAAATTAACCGTTTCTGAGGGTGCAATTCAGCAACATTTAGTACATTCACAGTGTTGTGCAACCATCACCTTTATCAAGTTCCCAAACATTTTCATCACCCCCAAGTGAGACCTGTACTCATTAAGCACTCACTCCCTGTTTCCTCTTCCCCCAGCCCCTGGCAGCCACCACTCTGCTTTTTGTCTCTATGGATTTGCCTATTCTGCACATTTCCTATAAATGGAATCACATCATATATGACCCTTTGCGTCTGGCTTCTTTCGCTTACCGTGACGTTGTCAAGGTTTATCCATGTGGTAGTGTGTATCATGCTTCATGCCCCTTTTTTTGGCTGAATATTATTCCACTGTATGAAAATATCCCATTTTGTTTATCCATTCATCTGTGGATGGACATTTGGGTTGTTTCCACTTTTTAGCTATTGTGTATAGTTCCATTATCGACATTTGTGTACAAGTGTTTCTTTGAATACCTGTTTTCGGTTCTTTTGGGTTTGTAACCAGGAGTAGACTTGCTAAGTCATACGGTAATTCTGTGTTTAACTCTTTAAGGAACTGCCAAACTCTTTTCCGCAACAGCTGTACCATTTTACATCAGAATCATGGGAGTTTAACGTTGCTCTGGTATTTATTGAGACTGCTAAGTGCCAGACATCTTACCACACCCTTTACATACGTCATCTACTGTGATCCTCCCCCGATCTGGGAGGTAGGTCACGCTCCTTCCTTTGCCACTGGGGTGACAGAGCTGTCAGGTCGCTTGCCTGAGGTCGTACCAGCGGTGGTAGAAAGTTCTGCTCTTCTGCTAGGGCAGCCTTAAAGACCACCCAGCCCAGAGTTTCTCTGCACGCCACATGTCCCACTGGTGTTAGGCCAGATCATTGTGGGTGGCACATAGACACTGTGTTAAATAACATTGATCGTATAGTAAGGGAGTTATTTTCTCTGACGATTTGTCTCTTGTGAATGGCAGTGTGCTCTATCAGCTTTCTAACACTTGGGTGCCCTCCTGCCCTCTTCATTTTCTGAAGAGCCGGCCTCAGTCTTAGAGCCGTGGGCAGGTGTCAGTCTCCAGTCGGAATGTAATTATATTATACTGTCTTCATAGTATGCATTTTTGTGATCATCTTCTATTTATGGCGAGTAATACTGGTTTTCTATTAGAGTAAGTGCAAAGTTTTCTCTTAAAATTAGTTGAATTAAAGAAATGATTCACCTCAAAGGAGAACAGTTCATGCTGTAAGTCGAGTTTACTCTGCGCACACATATGGAGTGTTGACCGCGTTCTGTACCGTCCTGGGCACGGGGGGCTGTGAAGGTGAGGATGGGTCCTGGTCCTGAGATGCTCTGCAGAGAGGGGGGTGGAGCGGTGTGTAGTGAGGGCGGGGACTGGTATTTACCCCGGTGCTATGGTAGTGCCCGTGGAGGGACATTTCCCTGGATGGAGATAGGAAGGGGGGTATGGAGGAGAGTGTTAGAGGTATGCTGCATGTATGATTACGGACTGATTCTAATTTTAACAGATTCCTACTGAATTTTGAAAACTGATCTTTTGGCTTCAGATAAATACCATTGTCTCAGACATCCATTCGATGTGCTGTTATTTTTGGCCTGTTGAATTAAGAGAATATTATGAAGGTCTTTAATGATGTGTTCACTTAGTTGTCACCAGAGGTTTACTGACGGCTGTAACGGAACTCAGAGTACACTTGTGGAAAGGCATGTATGCAGGTACTTAGAAGGTGGCATGCCGAGTGCTGTGGTCGAGATCTGTAGAAAACACTCTAAAGCTGCACGGTGCGGGGAGATGGCTTCCGGGAACAGGTGACATTAGACCTGGATCTGGAGGAGGCGTTTGCTGAGTCTGGGGGAGGAAAGTGGTGGCGCCTTTGTGGCGCCTTTCGGTTCAATTAGGCTTTAAAGGGGTTTTTTTGAATTTTGCAGAATTTTTCACATTTTAAGTTTGAACAAGCATAGAATCTAACTTTTTTTTTTGTTCATGTGCCTCTGAATTTTCCTTTCATCTTTGCCCATTTTAGTGCTTTGATGGATCCATTCAGAAGGCAACAGGGCTCCTGTGTGAAGGCGGGCTGGATCTTGATCTTTTAAAAATTTCACAGTTACATGTGTATTTTATTTACATGTATGTTAATGACACATGTATGTTACACATGTCATGTTATTTATGTGATGGGAAAGTACAATCTATTTAGTAAATCCAGATTTTCATAGAGAAGTAATTAAGAACAAACTCTTTATTATAATATGTATTTTGATCCAAGCATACATTAGTAAACTCTTTTTTTAATTATAATTTTTTTCTGAGTGTACATTATTACTTATCAGTTTCTGTATAGACTACATTGTGCTCACTACTAGTAATCTAATTTTTATCCATCACCATACATATGTGCCCCTCTACCCCTTTCTCCCACTCCCCAGCCTCCTTCCCCTCTGGTAAGCACTAATCTGTTCTCTTTATCCGTGTGTTTGTTTATCTTCCACATATGAGTGAAATCATATGGTATTGGTCTTTCTCTGTCTGACTTATTTCACTTGCCATCATACCCTCAAGGTCCATCCATGTTGTTGCAAATGGATGATTTTGTCCTTTTTTTTTTATGGATGAGTAGTATTCTCTCACACACACACCACATCTTTATTCATTCATTTGTTGATGGGCACTTGGGTTGCTTCCAGGTCTTGGCTATTGTGAATAATGCTGCAGTGAACATAGGAGTGCATAAATCTCTTTGGATTGTTGATTTCAAGATCTTTGGATAAATACTCAGTACTGGAATAGCTGGATCATGTGGTATTTCTATTTTTAATTTTTTGCGATATCTCCATACAGTTTTCCATAGTTGCTGCACCAGTTAGCACTCCCACCAGCAGTGTATGAGGGTTCCCTTCTCTCCACATCCTCTCCAACATTTGTTGTTTTTTTTTATTGGTAATTATAGCCGTTCTGACAGGTGTAAGGTGATATGTCATTGTAGCTTTGATTTACATGTCCCTAATAATTAGTGATGTTGAACATCTTTTTATGTGCCTGTTGGCCATCTGTATATCTTCTTTGGAGAAATATCTGTTCATATCCTCTGCCAACTTTTTGATCGGGTTGTTTTTTTTTTATTGTTGAGTTGTATGAGTTCTTTATATATTTTGGAAATTAACTCCTTGTCAGATATGTGATTTCAAATATTTTCTCCCAGTTGGTGGGTTGTCGTTTTGTTTTGTTCCTGGTTTTCTTTGCCTTGCAGAAGCTCTTTAGTCTGATGTCGTCCCATTTGTTAATTTTTTCTTTTGTTTCCCTTGCCTGAGTAGACATGGTATTTGAAAAGATGCTGCTAAGACTGATGTCGCAGAGTGTACTGCCTGTATTTTCTTCTAGGACTTTTATGGTTTCAGGTCTTACATTCAAATCTTTAATCCATTTTGAGTTAATTTTTGTGTATGGTACAAGATAATGGTCTACTTTCATTTCTTTTGCACGTGGCTGTCCACTTTTCCCAAAACCATTTATTGAAGAGACTTTCCTTTCTCCATTATTATTTGATTTTTAAGAGTAGAAACTGTCTCTCCATACTTTGGCTTCCAGAATGGAGGAAATTACTAACCTATCATGTATCAAGAAGGGGCAGAAATATAATGTGTCTGTAAACATTGTTTTAATAAGTAGACCCTTTAAAAATTGCGTATGATTTCTGTTAACCTTCTTTTCTTCTATCTCAGAGATTGTGCAAAGCTGTGCCTGCGTCGTACAATTAGAGCACCTCTGTGGCAGTTGAGCTTATACCTAAAGACTGGATCTTTGCCTTTGCAGTCTACATTGCTCATGAGTTTTCTTTTAGAAATAGGAACCTGTCAAAAATCTAAAGTAATGTTCAGACAATATAATCAATACTCTGAACTTTTATTCTGGTGTGTTTTATATAGGTGAATGATGATATGGAAATATATAAAGAAGCTGAATTTTGAACAAAAACTTAACCATTGTTTATTTTGCCCCTTAAATGAGCTGACTAGTTGACTTTTATGTTCATCTCTGACCTATGCTTTTACAAACAGGAAAGTAAAAAGCCACACTTCTCATCAGTTTTCCTGATTATTGCCAGTTTTATCTGTTATTATTGCCCCTGATAACATATTTTAAGGCATCTTTTCTTTTTATACAAAGTTGCATACATTACTACACATCTTTTCAAATAAAAAGGAAAAAGTAATAGAGTACTTGCTCATTTCTATTAATCCGTTCTGTTAAATTCACTATATGTGAATAGGTGTTGTCTTCTTTTGTCTTGTTTTTACCCCTTCCATCATTTCTTTTTTTTGTTTGTTTGTTTGTGTTTTTTTTTGAGGAAGATTAGCCCTGAGCTAACTACTGCCAGTCCTCCTCTTTTTGCTGAGGAAGACTGGCCCTGAGCTAACATCTGTGCCCATCTTCCTCTACTTTATATGTGGGACGCCTACCACAGCATGGCGTGCCAAGCTGGTGCCGTGTCCGCACCTGGGATCTGAACCGGCAAACCCCGGGCTGCTGAGAAGCGGAACGTGCGAACGTGCGCACTTAACCACTGCACCACCCGGCCAGCCCCATCATTTCATTTCTGAAGCATTTTTATTAGTATTTGTTACATTGTTACATTAATAGCAAGATGTAAGGCTGGCATTCTATGGTTATTAAAAATTGTTACTTGGAAATCCAGAGCCACATATGAATGAAGTCCAGTGATTTCTTTTAAGGATAAAGAGGAGAGGGATGACTTAGCTAGTTTTAAGTTGATTACCTTCTCCTAATTCTGATATGAGAAAGGAAGGTTGCAAATCCTAGTGGCTCACCTGCCATTTGGAAATCTGAACAGAAACTTATGTTTTGATCGCATTGTCAAATATGTACACTTTAAACACCCCTACATATCATGTATGGTTGCAGTATCCACCAAATGAATTAGGAAGATTATATTAAAAAGGATGCCAGTGTCAATATTAACAAATTTTCCCTGGTTGCCATTGCTGTTCTCCTTGGCTTAGGGTGTTTCTGGCGTGTAGACCGTGGGGTCAGTCTGAATGGCTGGGCAGTGTGGCGGAACCCACCAGTCTCTTAGTGAATTCTCTTATTCATTCTGAAGCATCTTTCCTCTGTCTGTTTAAAAAAGAGTGTGTGCTGTAAAAAGTAATGTCACAGATATTTAGTCTTGGTTGGACATTTGGCTACAGATGAGCAGTGTTAGAGAGGGTCTGCGCTATGCCCCTCACTATGAAGAACTTGCTGTTTGAAAGGCTCTCAGTCTAGTGGAGGGAAAATGTACATTGAAAAATTTTTTATAAAAAGTTCCCTCAACAATATGTGTACTCAGTTTAAAAAATAGTATTACAAGGCGTTTTGTGAAAAATACCAGTTCCCGCCCACCTCTCCTTTCCTATGGGTTCCAGTCCCTGGAGACATCCATTTTCAACTCTTAATGGTTTATTCTGGTACTTAAGTCCATATTTCTAAATGACATGATCATGTTGCTATTTTTTCATTTTTCAAATTTAGACTGTACCTAGTAACTCTGCTCCGTAAGTTAGCTCTTTTTTGCTGCCGTGCCCTATAGTTTCTGTTCTCTCTCTTACCCTCTTATGTCATAAGTTAAGGTTAAATCAACATTCAGTGTTTACATTAATAGGACTGTATAAAATAACTCTATTGAGACGTGAACTGTGAATGTATTTCCTTAATATATGACTTTTTGTTATCCTGGAGTTGATAATTGCCTCGTTGTTTTGCTGTTAAAAAAATCTGTATCATCAGTTTATCCTCATCTTCTGATGGAGCTGTACTGTTCCTGTCAATGAGGTGGAACCCATCAGTTAATCAAACTCTAGTGAACGTTTTTCTTATTTGTGGATGCTCACCATCTTGTGAATAGCCTTTTTATGTTTGGGGAAATGCCACATTTAAAAGCTCTGTCTCCACAATTTAGAATTCAGACCTCAAATTCATAGCCTCCTTTCCGCTGAATGCGTTCGGATGACTTACATTCTTTCAGTTAGCCCGACCATAAAAGATTTTGATCTGGAATGAAGCATATTGCATTTTGCTTGTTTCTAAATTTCTGTGGTTTTGGGCAGCAGTGGTTGAGTGCCTGGTCAGCCCTGGAATCCCTCTGTCTCATTCTCTGTCCTGTACTTTATTACTCTCATGACCTGCTGCCTATGTGTAGTCAAACTTCCTTTAACGGTCGTTCTTGGAGTCACTTTGGCCTCAATCTCAATTTTCTGAGTCCATGTCTTCTGTCTGGACTATTTCCTGATTTTGGTGCTGTGCATTCTCTAGTAGCCTCTTAGGAAAGGTGCAGGAGAGGTAAGTTTCCCTACCCGGCAGAAAGATGCCCTTTCCACTCTCACTCTTTGGTCATTTGGCCGAGTATAGAATTCTAGATTGGAAATGATTTTCCCTCAACAGCTGTTGTTCCATTGCCCTCTAAGCTAATATTTCTGTTGAGAAGTCCACTGCTTCATCCTTTATATGTCACCTATTTTTCCCTCTCTGGCGACTCTAGAAGCTCTTTATTTCTCTGATTTCTAAAATACTGATGAACCTTGGAGTTAGTATTTTTCTACTCCTTTTGCTGGACCCATCCAGTGTGAAACCCAACTCTGGGAAGTTTCTGGAGGGGAGGGGTTTCATTTCTCCTGATTTCCTCAACTTTATTTTCTTTGCTCACACAATCTGGAACTCTTATTAGTTGGATGTTAGAAGTCCTAGATTAATCTTTTATTTTTTAAATCTTTTCTTCTATCCCTTTTTCATCTCTTTGTCTTTTTTGTTCTATTTCCTGCTAGATAGTCTTAGTTTGTTTTCTAGCTGTTCTGGTGAAATTTTTTTTTATTGTTTTCTTTTCTTTTTTTTTCTCTTTTGAGGAAGATTAGCCCTGAGCTAATATCTGCTGCCAATCCTCCTCTTTTTGCTGAGGAAGACTGGCCCTGACCTAACATCTTTGCCCATCTTCCTCTACTTTATATGTGGGATGCCTGCCACAGCATGGTTTGATGAGCAGTGTGTAGGTCCACACCCGGGATCTGAACCAGTGAACCCTGGGCTGCTGAAGCAGAACGTGCAAACTTAACTGCTGCGCCACTTCACCGGCCCCTGTTCTGGTGAATTTTTTCTTTCTCTTTTCCTAGTTTCACTTTCCACGAGCTTGATTTTGTTCTCCAAATTTTCTTTTTTTATACCATCTTACTCTTGTTGTATGGGTCCAACAGTTTAACTCGCTGAAGATCGTTTTAGGATCTCTGCCTTTGCAGACTGGCTCTGTAGTTTTACTTCTCTGTTTCCTTTGAGTCCTGACCATCCTTACCCTTCACTGCCTTTCCTGTTGGAGGCTATCTTGAAACGTCTGCTGCTCTGTGGCTTTCTGTTTATATGTAACAGTTAGGCACATATGATTGGCAAGCTAACAACAGATGGACCAGCGTGTCCTTTGGTGGGCCTGGATGATGGGGAGGGCATCAGGCCATTTGTTTGAGGACCTTCAAATGTTACCTGTCTCCTCCCCCTAGTAACTCCTCCAGAGAGGAAATCAGGGCACCTGGAGGCTGCATGGGTGTGTGTAGATATATATTTATTTATACTTCCATTTAATCCTCCCTTTTCCATTCATTCCTCTCTACTGCCAGCCCTCCAGATGGTAAATCCTCTTCACTTCTGACAGGATTGGGGTGAGGATTAGGAGGGGGGGCTCTGAATTACTCCTTACAGATACTTTGCCCAGCCCCCTGACCCCCTCTGATTCCTGAGTCTTTGGGGTTCTGAGCTTTAATTAGCCTGCCTCATATCCTCTCACCTAGAACAGATGAAAACTTTCATTATCACTTGTCGATCTGCTTTTCTCCTTCCAAAAATTTTTTGACCTCTCCTCTACTATCATCTCATCTTCCGTTTTCTTTGCCCTTTTGGGTTTATACTTAAAAAAGAAAATGTTCCTTTACTGTTATTTTACTGGGGTTCTATGAGGGAGTCGAGATAAACAGGAGTATTTAATCTGACCTGTTTACTGGAAATCTCCGCAAAGACACTTTAATCAAACGTTTTTTTCTTACCAACCTGTTGTCTGTTTAGGAGGTTTCACATTGTGCTACCTGGTGATACACTGGACTTTTCAGTGGCTCACGGAATTTGGAGACTAAGAATAAACCTATGAATAAATGAATTGAACACAGCGCAACTGGAGTGTCCTCTGGTTGGCAGGGAGCCTGGCCTGAGGAGGCCGTGTGAGGCGGTGGTGGCCTTTGTTTAGATTCGCCAGGAAAAGCCGCCTGGAACTCAGGAAGCTGCTCAGGGGAAAATGACCTCGCCAGCTGTGTTTAGGACAGAGGGAAGGGGAGGTCAGAAGTAGGAAGGCCAGCAATTTCTCCACTGTTACCATCCAGAGGAGAAATCAGTGCCCCTGTCTGGAGACAAGTTCCCCAGTGAAGGGAAACGGAGGGGAAGTCTAGTTGAGAGACGAGAGGAACTAGAAGAAAGTTTGGAGGTTAATTGCGTGTGAGAGCAGGCGTTTTAAGGACATTTGGGTCAGAGATGATCCTAGGGTTTTAAATTTTCAGGATACACCGAATGTGGATACATTCTATAATAAAGTTATTAATGCAAATCTACAAGGAGGTAACATTTTTCTGGTTGCCCTTTGCTTTTAGGAGAAAAAAGTGCCAAGTTAGGTAAAATACTTTTAGCTTATATTTAGTTGGAAAAGAAATTTCTGACTGTAGTCTTGGGTCTGTACAAATTCTGTGTGCTCTCTACCCGTGGTTTTCCACCTGCGCCCTGGGAGCCTCCTGAAGAATCCAGAAAATAAAACACTGAAAGAACAGCGGCCCCACATGCCTGCCTCCACCTTGTCCTGTCCCTGGACAATTCTGTTCTCAGAATTCACAGTAAGAAGCATGACGAAGACTGGGGAACCTTCAGTACTCAAAGAAAGGTGAAACAGTGTTCATTTAAGGCACAAAATTTCACTAGTCTCTATGTCTACATGTAGTTTTTAACAATAAGGGGTGAAACTAAAAGAACTGTCTGATTAATACTTATTTACCCAGCAAATTACATTAACCATAGTCACATAATCTGTGACCACTTCAGCATTCAGTTGTGATCTTGCCATGTTTGAGGTTTATCTGCAGGAACAGCTTCATGGTATCTGTATGTGTGGCCCGGTGCCAAGACCAGTGTGAAGCGAAGAGCAACCACAGCAAACTGTTCGAGTCATTATGGCGAAAGTCAAGTTTGCAGCCGCGTGTGTCAGGAACGCAAAATAAGAGTCCAGTTTATTGGGCCAGGGTTGGCTGTGCACGCCGCGGTTTATGTAACTCTGCATATGGTCTTTCAAAGGGGTCTTGCTCTTTCACAAGGAAGTATCTGCCCACTTTTGTCAGCTCTCACAAACGTTATCTTCTTCTGTCTCCATCACTATTAAAACAACGACTGGTAATTAGGATACCTCGGGAAGAAATCTAAGACATAGCCCACCATCCTGGCTCGAGGTTGTTATTCTTCCCTGAACGCTTTGGTGCCCCGGCATTGGCCTCATCCTCGGGCCCCCTTAAGTTAAAAATACCCGGTGTGTGGTCCTGCCAGCTGGCCAGAGGCCAGGCTTTTTATAGCCTGTCTGGCCTGGGAATGGAGCTCAGCACTGGGGGAGGTGCAGGAGTGCCCCTGTGGGAGGGTCTTCTCTGGTTTGGGAGGCCTTGCCGCCGTCCTCTCTTACTTCTGTCATCCTAAATAAAACACAAGGGTAATCGGATGCCAGCCCCCTCTCTCAGGTCTTTTGGTAAGATGTTGTTAAGCTAACCAAAGAAGACAACTTAAAGTCAAATTTCCCATTATTTTTGAAGCCTGTTGTACCATCTGCTCTGGAGAAACTTCACCGCCTAAGTACATATACTTTAACTAATTAATCGAGCACCAGGTTCCTCGAGAAACATGTTTATTAAATGTCAGCAACTTGGGGACATTTAGTCTTCATTTTTGGTCTTCTGTGTCCAGTGGCATTTTGCCTAAATTATGTCCAGAATTTCCTTGGGCTTATGCGTGCTGCTTTTTATTCTAAATTGTTGCTCAGTTTCCTTTGCAAGTTTAATATATTTCCATAGTCTTTCCCCGTCCTCCCCTAACAAAACCTAGAAAACCCATTTTTCTCTCCTTTTCTCCCTACTGTCTTTCCTGGTTACTGTTTCAGACGCTAAAACCAGAGGGTTAAAGTCATAAATGCCATTGACACATTGCTTGGTTTTGTTATTAAACGCTGGTAAGGAATTTGGTAAAGTGAGGAAAGATGTTACAGAATTTCCATTAAAAATAATTTTCAGGCCATAGCCTTCAGTCAGTCATGATGTGTGACTCAGCGCCAAGACTTAAAAATGTTAAATAGCAGAATATGAATTAAACCCTAGAAGCTTCTGCATTTACAGAGTTTAGAAGAGTCAAAATTTAAACACTTCTTCGTGTGGATTCTTACTGTCTTTGTATGTTTTTCTGTCCTGAAGAGCAGTTACATTCACTTCCTCTCTCCTCTGTTACTCCCCACTTGATGGACGGGGAGAAAGAAGAAACAGACAAATATTTGTGTGGGTTTTGGGGAGGGGGGGAGGTGTTCTGTTTTGTTTTTTTTTAAGCTCTTAAGGAGCGTAGTGGATAAGCCAATTGTAACAGTTTGTGTGGACCCCGAGGAAGAGGACCCGTGTCATTGGCGCTGACACCGATGACTGGAGGACAGTTGTTCACTTTCTCTTGAGGATTAAAAATGCACAAGCGCACCTTTTTGACCCCGGGTTTACGGAAACACCCCTGCCGTCTTTGTGTAGTGCTCCTGTGGATGTTTTTGCTCCGAGTGGTATCTGTCAGAACTTGAAGTATTCTTGCATGGCTGGCTTTGAACAGGTAGCGCTGGACAAGTTGGAGCACGTAGTTACTCGACACAGGGCTGCATCTCGGGGAGAGAATGTCTTGTTTACGTGTATCTAAGCTGACAGGCAGAGAACCATACCGGTTTACATCCTGCACCGTACATGGTTACCATACTCCCATTTTGAATCATTACTTCTTTTTCTGAAAATAGAAAAGATGGGACACAGTGGTGGGAAGTCTTGAGAATGGTAGGACAATTGAAATTAGATTGGAGACCCTTTTTTATGGATCACTGTGAACTTAAATATTTTTATTATAGCAGTTCTGGTGATTTTGGACTCTAGCGTTCCTATTCAGGACTGAATTCTTGCAAGAAATTGCATAAATATTTTTCTTTGGGAGAAACTATTTCTAAAACATAAGTGGCTTTTGTAAATTCATATTGTGAGTTGCTAACTTTGTAGGGTGGGAGATCCATAAAAACGATCCTAATTTTAAAGTCTTTTATATTCATAACTTCGAGAGGGTTAGTAGCCTGAAGGAAAAAGGACCATTTCTCGATCTTTTTGTGCACGTGGTATGATTTTTTAATAAAGGAGGTGCATATAACTACAAATGGATCTGCTTTATTTCCAGGGAAATGGTGAACTTCGTTCACATTTTGGGGGGAATTGGAGAATAGTTCTGTATTTTTTTTCCTAATTGCAAATCTGTAAAAGATTTAAAATTTTTTGTAAAAAAAATGCAGAAAGTAAAAGGCTAAAAATCCTCTGAAATCTCACTCCTGAGAGAGAAGTCTCGTGTATGTACTTCTAAATAAAGTTTTAAAATGGTATACTATTACACATATTCTTCAACTTGCTTTCCTTGTTTAACGTATCTTAGTTGTTTTCTGTGGGTTTCTATTATCCATATTTAGGTAATTCTGCCCAGTGTTCTTTTGTATGGCTATATCATCGTTTATGTAACCAGATTTCTGATTGAGGAGCATTTGGGTTGATTCCAGTATTTCACCATGACAAATGATGTTGCAAAGAATGCTGTCATACAGTTGTATCTTTGTGAAAGTATTTCTTTAAGATAAATTCCTAGAAGTAACACTGAAGGGTCAAAGAGTCAAGATTCTTTTCCTGTAACAGGAGGAAAACAATCAAAACCCAAGAATTCAACTTTGGCTGGTGTTCTGCTTTTTTAAAAGTGTTCTTTTACTGTATCATCAAAAAAGAAGACTCGAGGAAACCGCAGTTTGAGGGGAGAACTTCTAATGTTTGGGAATGGTATTTTTTTCCTCATTTAACCTTTTCATTTAGTCTTTGATCTGCAGTTTAAAAGCCTTCCTTTACACAGTGTTTTAAAATTTTAAAATTTTGCTTGCATTTTATAATAGACGGTTAATAAAATGATAAACCCGGTCCATTTGGTGTGAACATTATTTCCTGCTGTCCTGTGATCTGTACTGTGTACTATAGTGTTAGGAAATTTCTTTGAGCTTATTCTGTGCCTTTGAGTCAAAACAATAGCGAAATTAAAGTCAAGAACGTGGATAATGTCCATTGGTTAGTAGTGTATTGAACACTGGGGCGCTGGGGGTTTGATTGAAGCTGGAAGACATAAATGCCTCAAAGGGTGAGAAATAATGTGAGGTAGAATGTGGTTAAGGGGACACTGTAATAATCCCGTACACTGAACTGAAAGTATAGTGATTTTTAATAATCATAAAGTGGCTCCTTGTTGTCATTAGTATAATCCCACAGATAAATATTTAACGCCCAAGATGGTTAAGTGTTTTTTTCTCTCTGAAAATTAAAGTTAGACCTAATATCATTTCACACTTTCTTCTGGGTAGGCAGAATTGTATACTTAACTTTTTCCAGCATTACCCTCCTAGGGCACATGACAGAAAAGTAGTTTTGTGACAGTCATTGGAACTGTTCTTTTTTTTGATGGTCTGGAGCTCAGAAGGTGTGTTTGAAAGCCACTGATCTGATTGAAGATGCTAAGCATATCCCTTCTTTGAAGCCACATTGAATTAAAAAATTAAAAAGGAAAATGGCTTTTTTTTTTTTCTGGCAGGAGAAATGATAGGTGTTTTCGGTAAAATGTCCAGATAATGTAAAAAGTATAAAGTCGTAAAGCTTTCCCCATAATCCTTCCCCTCAGAGATAACAACTGGTTAACAGGGTGTTGTAGGCTCTCTAAAATTTGCGTATTTGTTTGACAAATATTTATTAGCAGTGCCGGGCACTGTTTTATATACATTCTGTGCAGTCGTGTTATTTATTACCAAGTTGGATGGACGAGCTCTGGTTCTGCGAGTGCTCCTTCTCCATGTGGAAGGAGCTGGTTACCCTGGGCTCCCTGAACGTGCCAGAGCCGCCTCTAGCAGCAGGGGCTGTTCCCAGGGCTTCAGAAGCCTAGAAAGGGATCCAGAACGTCTGACTTCAAGGAGAAAACCGACCCCCTGCAAACACCATCCGGTCGTTAAGCGTTCAGCTTATTCCGTGTTATTTTGTGTTTTGTTTTCTGGTTTGCTTTTGACACTCCCATATTGTATATCTAAGAAATAACAA
This sequence comes from Equus quagga, assembly GCF_021613505.1. Taxonomy (NCBI): domain Eukaryota; kingdom Metazoa; phylum Chordata; class Mammalia; order Perissodactyla; family Equidae; genus Equus; species Equus quagga. The sequence goes on along the minus strand of NC_060274.1, from coordinate 10,894,736 downwards.
TAAAGAGTGTATTTTTTATGCAAGAGTGTTTTTTGCAGGAGATTTTTTTCCCTTCTTTTTGGCAGTGCATTAGACTCCTTCTGAAGGCTCTGGATCTCGGTTGTTGCAGGGTTTGCTTTCGCTAACCTGGAACTGTCCGACTGTCATGCTCTCAGACCTGGCCTATCTTTCGCTTTCAAGCTGCAGAGAGAATTGATCGCTGTAGGGTGTCAGCAGTGGGTTTGAACTGGGCCTGCCCAATGTAACGTGGAATTTTGCAGATTGTTAAAATTACTACCTCAGCATTCAAATGACTAAGTACAGTAAACTTCTTACCGATGCATTTAATTTATTCAAATATTTCTTGATTGAGTGCTTCATGTTAGAAGAACTAAATAATGAACAAACTCAGCACATGTTCACAGCTAATTTGGATTTTGCAATTCTAGGCTCGAATATGGCTAAGCTGAGTGGCCCTTAGCAAAACTGACTGGCAGTAAATGGATCCCAGTGGACTGGGAATCAGCCTCTTATTCTTTAAAGGTGTTATAGAGGTATTGTTATCCCTTAGTATTAGGTTGGTCTAGAAAAGGGATGCTTCAGTTGTGCAAATACTTGTTATTTACATATAGTCATGCATCGCTAACACGTTTGGGCCAGTGATGGGCTGTGCACCCCACGGCGGTCCCCTAAGATTAGTACCATCGAGCCTAGGTGTGTAGTAGGCCGTACCATCTAGGTTAGTGTAAGTACACCCTCTGATGTTCGCACAACCATGAAATCACCTAATGACACATTTCTCTGTTGTTATGAGACACATGACTATATTTTCTTCCTAATTGGGGAAAGTTATATTTCTACTGTTCACCTCCAGCATAAGCATGTAGGGACTTTGAATCAGAATATTTTGTTCATTTTGCAGTAGCCTTCATAAATTTAGCTTTCGACGTTTAAATCTCTTTTAAAAAAAAAAAGAACCAGTGATTGGACTTAATTAATACAATGTTTTCATAAAAATTAGTCTCCTAAGACCATGACTCTTTTCCAACCAGAAGGATGTAATTTTTCCCCCTCCGAACACCAAATTTTACCATTAGCAGATGTTTTTCCAAAACTGACCACAAGGAAACATGTCAGGACTAACTCAGAGGATTATACAGAGGATTAAACTATGATTTAATTACAACAATTGACTCTCTGGCTCTATTAATAGCTAATGACTTATATTTTCCTGTGCCTTTGAGCTATGCTTCACTGTGTTTTAGAGCTTTCAGATATAATCGTTAGTGTTCCCAGAGACAGGGTCCTTTCTTTTCATTTAGGGTTTAGTCTTTATATTTAATGTTTCTTCCTCCCCTGTGTAACTGGGGGAGCAGAGGAAGAGAGGTTTACCAAACACACTTAGGCTTGGGAACCCAATCTGTCCTTATGGCTGCATGAGCTTGCTGTAGAACGCACTAGAATCCTGTTATAATGCTGATAGGAGGGCTAATGCCTAGAAACTTTTAATTTTACCTTGAGGAATGTACTATGCACATCATTTGGACATCGGTAATCTGTTTGACTGATGGAATTACCAGGACCGTGGTATAGGGTGGTACTTTATAATCTTACAGAGCTTAAGGACTGGATTAGGAATCAGAACTTCAGAATTCCAGGCTTAGCTCTGTGCTTTAAGTCTTAATTAACACATTGGAATTATAGCCCTTAAATCAGCCCGTATTGTTATGTTGTGAGACTGGATGAAAGTCGGTCTGAAAGTGACTTGAAATATTTTGATAGGTTCCTTAAGACAGTCTTGTCATTTTTTAAAATTCAGAGTCCTGGGATTGTCTAAGGATGAGCTTTATTTCTACCCTGGGCATGGTAATGGGCTCTCGTGGTGGACCCCCAAGTTAGTCAATTGGGGGCCCTAGCTTCCTGCCCCGGGAGGCCTTGGTTTTCCTCCAGGTCTCCCTGTGGGTCCGGGTAGGGCACAGTGGAGCCTGCTGGAACCCTGCTTCTGTCTCCTTCCACTTAGGCGTCTTGTGGTGGAAGAAATGCTGATCTTGTTTCTTCTCGTTGGCCAGCTCGGGTGCCCTTGTCTTGCATGGTGTCACCCTTATGACACAGGCGCTCCTTCTTGTTTGCTTTTCAGCTCTCAAGCTCAACCTTAACCTCCCAGAGAAAGTTGCTGCGTCTGTAAGATGGGTCTGATAGCGTTACCTGTCTCCACAGGTTTTTATGAGGGTTAAGTGGGATGATACTTGTAAGGAATTTACCAGTAGAACTCACTGAAAACCATATATATATATTTTTTTTTGTGAAAACATTGTTACGAATGTTTTCACAAACCATATGGTTCCTCAGGGAGTTGTGAATGGTGACATTAACAATTTTCTTTGATGAACCAAAGCTAGCTAACGACTACCCCACTCCCCCTCTCCTTTTTTTGGCTAAGGATTGGACACAATTGCCATGGTGAGCTACAGTGAACTTGAAACAGCTGTTTTCTTTGGAGCCGAGTGGTTATTGATTTTTATTTGGGAATTTTCTATGGAATTCAGAAAATTGAGGATCCTCGCCACCCATACCTGAGACAGTTTAGGAGCCCTTTGCAGGGGTGGGAGGCAGGGGCAGGGGGCAATGGAGAAGCAGAGCGTGCTGAAGATTGGAGCGTTCATTTCTCCAGGCTTGTTCAGTTGCCTCTTCAGACCCAAGGCAGGTGTTGGAGGCAGATCTCAGAACTGACCTAATTGCCTCAGGACTGAGGAAGTCTAGACTATTCTATTCCCTGTGCTTTAGATCTTACTGATGTAAATAATTGAGGACCCCCCCACCCCCGCATGATCCAGTTAATGTGGATTGTTTCAGACTCTGGAAATCAACTAATGTGATGCAGTCTAGTTGTTGTGCTTGGTGTGTTGGCCACAGATGAAACAGTGAAAGATTTGGGAAGGTTTTATGATGTTGAGAGTTCATTTCTTTTGTGAAAATGTTACAGCACATTAACTGCTATAATTACCATAAATAATTAAAACAGAAACATGATCACCAGAATAAATGAACAAAATGTGTTGGGTGGAATGTGGGCTTCTGTTTCTCTCACTGCTCTGTCCTGTTAACTTCAGTTAACCGCTAGACACTTTTCGTCCACGTGGGCCATTTGATAAGGCTTTTGTGATAAATTACAAACTCTGGGCGGTTGTGGGTGGGGTGATAGATTCTCACATAGAATGGAGGATGTGCTAAAGGTAAAACCCAAGCTGTAATAATGTCACCAGTGTCAGCTTAATTTAATACCAAGGATGAACGAACGTAGGTCAGAGAGATTTGGAATAATGCCCAATTTTGGAAGAACACGTTTGTAATATTATCTAAATTAATCTTAAGAATTAGCAATAAATTTTCAGGGGTTATGGATGGTACTTTAAAAGCAAGTTAATGAGCAAATTGCTCTTTGTTTTTCAAAAGCTGGGAATTTAACCAGAATTTACACTGAGAGTGACCTTAGGTACAAAAATATTATTGTATACAAATGCGTACAAGTTTACATTCTGTAGAATATAGGCTGTTTCTTTTGTGGAAAGTGTGTGTTAAAATAGGAGGCTGTGACTGTGGTACCCAGAGTACAGCAGACCTGTGTGTCTTCACTTTTGTCTGTTTCACATGTTGTCCTGGTTTGACTGGTATTTATTTCACAAATGAATAATCATTTGATTAAACTTCATGTTTTCGTTTATTTTTAGTTTCTCTGTTTTGACAAAAATATGCATTTTAGGCACTGTTTCTGATAAAAGTTCTAAAATAATCATTTTATAGTTAAGATGAAATATCACTAATCAAGCAAGCAATAAATAAGTTAGCTATATGAAAATTGGTTAAAACAATGAAGCTTTGGGGCCAGCCCCGTGGCCGAGTGGTTAAGTTCCCACGCTCTGCTTTGGAGGCCCAGGGTTTTGCTGGTTTGGATCCTGGGTGCTGACATGGCAGCGCTCATCAGGCCACATTGAGGTGGCGTCCCACATGCCACAAGTAGAAGGGCCCACAGCTAAAAAAAAAAAAATACACAACTATGTACTGGGGGGATTTGGGGAGAAAAAGCAAGAAAAAAAACAACTATTAAAAACAAAACAAAACAATGGAGCCTTAAGTTCCTCAAAACAGTCCATCGTTTTGAATGGAGCCCTAAATCTGATATGTGTGTGTGCACGTATTTGTCTGTTTAAAACCCCACAATTAGGGAGGGGAATATATAATCCATTGATTGTATCAGAGAAGTTAGCTCTGGAATATAGAAGCCAGCTGGCTACTCTCTTATTCATGGGATCCTTAGAGATGCTATAGCACTTTCATGAAAAAGGCAATTGTTGAAAATAACAATAGGAAAATAAAGACTATAGTGGTTTGTTCTCCATTATCAAATTTATAAGGAAAACTTTTGGTTATGTAACCTACTATTTTCATGTATTGTAATTATAACTGTGTTCATGTAAACTGGTTGTAGATAGTGGATGAAATGGTGGGTTCTGGACTCATTCTGGACCTAGGGTTTTTTGTAGGGTTATGAGGATTAAGTGTGTTCATGTATATTAGGCTCTTAGAACAGTGCCTGGCACAGGGTAGACACTCCGTGTGTGTTGCTAAATGTTAATCCAGATGAACTGACTGCAGATATGTGCATGCTCAAACACACACATTCAACTGTACCGGTGCATTGAGCCATGTATGTATATGTATATGATGATCCCATAACCTCCACTTTTCAGGACACATTGGATGATGATAAAGATAAACACTTATCATCCCCCACTGTGTGCCACATGCTGTTTTTAGCATTTTATATACGTTAACTCATTCGATTTCGTAGCGTTCTATGAGGTATATACTGTTACTTCATTTTCAGATGATGAAACTAAGGCACAGAGAGATTAAGTAACTTTCCCCAGTACTTGTGGTGGAGAAGCTGGGATTGGATCCAGGCGGTGCTCTTCCGGACCCTTAACCACTGTGCCATTCTGCCTTGCCAGCATTACACGTCGGGTCTAGTTCTTATGAGGATGCTCGCATTTGGCTGACTCTCTTATAGCCGTATTTGTAGGCGTACACATATATCTCACAGCCCTTTTGTTGCTGTGTGTGTGTGTGTGTATTCTCACCTTTAAGAATGTTTAGATCTAGTAAACCCTGTTGCTTAAAAACACATTGCTTTGGGCCAGTCCCAGCGGCCCAGTGGGTAAGTTAGGCACGCTCTGCTTTGGTGGGCCGGCTTCCGTTCCTGGGCGAAGACCCTCACTGCTTGTCTGTCAGTCGCCATGCTGTGATGGCGGCTCGAGTACAAAATAGAGGAAGATGGGCAACAGATGTTAGCTCAGGGCGAATCTCCCTCAGCAAAACAAACAAACAAACCAAAAACGCTCTGCTTAATTGTAAAATGTGTCAATCATATTTTGTTAAAACTATAGTGTAAAGTGTAAGGAGAAGAAACTTGGGGGAAATCTGGAAAAATGGTTGACGTAATATCTAAACTGCACAGTTGAGAGGTTGAAGTCCTGGTGGCCTAAGATTGGGGTGGGGTCTGACTTCCTCAGTTTACTGCCAGGTTGTGATGGCCCAGAAAGGCCGCGATGGTGCATATACGGGTGTCCTGTGCTGGCAGCTGGGACTGAGGGAAGGTCGTGTTTCCTGTCCTGAGCTTGCTTGAAGTGTCACGACTAGAGCATCCATCTAGTAAGATCTGTCCCGTTTGCTGGGTGCTTTTAAATCACTAATCTTCCTTGAACCTCGTAACAGCCGTGTTAAGTAGTACCAGGTGTATTGCCATTTTTCAGATGAGGAAATTGAGGCTCAGGTTGAGTAACACCCCCCAGGTTATACACTTCGGAATCATCGAATCTGAACCTAGGTTTTCCGATGACATGTTCTCTCTTCTGTTACCCACCATTCCACACGAGTGTCGGAACCCCAGTCTCCCCACGTAGAGACAGGCTGTAGCCCCTGCGAAGCTTAAATGCCAGGCATAAGCCACTTGAAATTAAAGGACAGGTGGCCCAGTGGGTAGAAGCAGAGGCCCTGGTGTGGCCTTGGCCTGGGTCCAAACTTATGGTGCTGGGGTTCCGCCAAGCCCTCCGACTCCGCGCCTTGTTTGTGTGCATCCCTGGGCTGTCAGTGTGAAGGAGGGCTTTTTTCTGAAACTCCTATTTAAATTGGAAGTTCAGAGTGGAGCTGGAGCTGGGAGAGCGGCTAAAGAGCCACGACAAAGGTGCTGGTCACCTGTTCTGCAACTGCTTTCATTTTCATTTTCCGTTTGGCTTGAAGAGAAAAAGAGGCAAATAGCTTTCTGTTCCTTACCCGGAACGGTGTGCTCAGTGTTGCATTTGAAATGTGAATGAATCAGAAGCGTCTGTTCCTTTTCTGTTCTCCTTTATTCCTTTGGCCTTGAACCTCATGTGCTCTTATCCTGGGGAGCATACTAGCATCACGCCATTGGCATCGCCACCCATTGCCTGACTTTTTGGCCATGGAGGGTTTGGGAGCGGGGTTTCCTCCCTTAAGACTTAGTGTTCCTTGTTTGGTGACTTACGTAATATTTAGATTTTAGATTTTTGAGTTTTTTTCCTTAAACATTCCAGTGTTTACTGGCATGCTGTAGTGCAAATGCGAAAAGGAAACTGTTAAAAATTTATTTTATAATTTATACACCAGCATTTTCTACGGAGCCATGTGGATGGCAGCTTTTCCGTTTGTGTTAACCGCTAGTAAAGCTTTTCTAGATTAAAAAACTGTAGGTTGCAAAACATGTGGTTTTTTTCAGTGTGCAGTTATTTCTTTATCGCTGAGTTGTCCTTCCAAGCCTGGTCTCAATGTGCTTGAAAATTGCCATCTGCTCCCTCCAGTTTGCAGAGGGCACAGAAAGACGAAGGTGGAAAGCTGTCACTTCTAATATTTTCATTCAAACTTTCACACCCTTCTGGTCTAGTTACATAATTGTATGCAGCAGGAGTTGTTCTAGCCATTTGGTCTTCTCATTTTTAAAGCTGGGAGGGGGCACAGGGAAAGACTGTAATTTGAAGAGCTGGGCACAGTACTGATACACATTGGAGAATCTGGTAAACCATGAAAGCATTTAAAATGTAACCTCCCTGCTGGGCAAGTTAGTGACTAAGTCCATTGCATAAGTGAGTTGGATGTGAATAAAAACACTTCCACTTACGGATCCATTTTCTTACACAGAATTTGCTTTCTTACAAATTTTTAATGCCGTATTCTCAAATTTCATTTTCCGAAGTTGGCATAGCGTAGATTTAATGATTTAATAGTTCTTTACAATCTTATTTGATGTTCAGAATTTATTATAGATAATATCGGAAGGCTTTTGGATTGCTTGCATAATTTATTTTTTTAATGTCTCTTTTTTTTAATCTTCAAAATTGATCTATTTTGGTTTTCATTGGAATAAATGGCCACAATAGGGTTTGGAAATGAAACATGACGGAAGCCTGTTAGTGTAAACTGCCAATAATTTCTAGTAGTCAGGAACAAGGAGACCATTAAAAAATGGGATTTATGCCAATAGAAAGGTAGTAAGATAAAATGATAGTATTACTGTAGTCCAGAGCTGTAAATTTTGATCTTCCTGCAAGTTAATTATCTAACATCCATACTAAGCTGAAGACAAGAGTTTTACCCTTTCGTTTACTCGGGGAGGATTATCAGAGAAGAAAAGAAGTGCAGTCTTCATTTGACAAAATCACGGTTCCAACTTCTGTTTAATGTAGTCTTGAGTAATTTCCACAAAAGATATTTAGTTAAGATGTCAGTAATTGATTTTTAACGAACAACAGTCTATATTTTTTATGATTGGAACAGAGAACTTAAAACAGAAGTCTTTTTTTCTGCTATTTCTTTTCTAGCCTACGACAGTCTCAGTCTCTTCAGGAAAAGCCTTTGGTCTGTTTAAGGTCCCCCTTTGTGCCAGGGCATTTGCCTTTTGTGCAGCCAACATTTTATAATTTCTCTGATGTAACAAAAACTTGGTTTGGAAAAAGATATATATTCCAGGCCCTCGGATACTGTTGGATCCAGAGAGCAGGTATGTCAACAACCTTTTATAGCGTGGTAATTAGTGTTCTTAGAGTAGATAAAAAGAGCTGTGGGACTCACAGGTGAGGGAGGTAGTGATTCTGTGAAAGCTGGAGTCGAAAGGGTTTACAGGAAGGTAGGTAACATTTGAACTGGGTTTCAGTGAGAGAATAACAGGAGTGTGTGTGTACATGTGTGTGTCATGTTCTCGACACTGGAAACAGTACAGCTGATGTTTTATAATCCTAAACTGGTGTGGTATGTTGATGAGGAGTAATCTGGTTCTCATAGGGCTCAAGAGGTTGGAGACTGTGATAGAAGTTTGGATTGGGAAAATGGATTAGAGTAAGTTGTGACTGTGAATGGCCTTCTGTACCATTCCAAGGAATTTGAACTGTACCATGTCTAAATAGGAGCGCTTTCTGTTTTTATAGGAAGCTTTAAACCAGAGAGTGACTATGAAATCTGTGCTCTAGAAAGGTGATTGCTGGCAGAGTGGAGATTAGACTGGACAAGGAGCCTGGAAGAAGGGTCAATGATAAGGAAGTTACCCTACTAGGACTTGAGGGGTCGGGGGTGGTCTAAGGTGCGTTCAATAGGTTGAATACACAGATCTTCGTAACTGAGTATCAGGTAGGGCAAGGGAGGGCTTTTAAGATGATTCTCAAGTGTGTTGCTTGGGCACCTGAGTAGACAGCAGTATAGAGATAAAGGAATCCAGGAAGAGGAGCAGAGCTGCGGGAGGAGAGTGACTTTGGTTTTCTGATGGAAGACTGCAGGAAACGAAAGTGTTCCATGGGCAGTTGGCATATGGGCAGGGGAGCTGTGGATGTTGGAGACAGACCTGAGGTCCCATTCCAAAGTTATTGTGTGGCTCCGTGGTTCTGAGCCGTGGCATCCGTGGAGAGTCAGTTGGGGAGCTTCAGCAAGTGTCCATGGCGTACCCATCCCCAGAGAGTTTATCTTAATTGGTTTAGGGTGAGGCCTGGACCCTGTGTAACCTGGGTTGAGAATCACAATTTTAGGTCCATACTAGAAGCCATAAGAAAGGGTATTAATTGCCTACAGAGTAGAAAAGAGGAGGAGGCTGGGGACAACCTTGGAACCTAAGCACATAAGCGGTGAGTGGCAAAAGAGGAGACAGTGAGAAAGGACGATAAGGAAGGCAGAGCGGTGAGAGGACTATCAGAAAAGAACCGTGTCGTGAAAGAGATGGGTATGGGGCCATTTCAAAGGAGGATGGAATGGCCAGCAATATCACATGCTGAGGAAGGGTCCACAAGAACTGAGGATTGAGAAGCGGCCAGAGAGATGTTTTGCTGTGATGTGATAGTACAAGCTGCGTTGCAGTGGTTGGGGAGTGAAAGAGGAAAGGACAGGACGCAGTGAATGTAGACTGTTCTCTGAGTCGGCGGATTTTGTTGCGTGAGATCGGTGAGTGCTGACTGTGCCCCCCTAGGTGCTGGACCCCGGCAGTGTTAGGTTCTGACAGTTACTTCTTACCCTGAGGAGCTTGTAGTCTTGTGAAGAGATAGGTGAAAGATGATGACTTAGATTGGACGATGAGCTGAGCTTCATAAGATGGATGAGAGTCATTTAAGAAAAGGTGGGACTTGTGTCTCAGGTGGAAAGAATATCATGGGGGGTGGGCGTGGTGTGGTGGCAGCCTACTTTGCTTCTTACAGGGACCTGGCCTTATTTGCATGCAAGTAGCTCCCTTGAGATGATCCTGGAGTTGCTGCTGGGTCCTGGAGAACTTCGAATGCTAAGTTGGGAAGCTTGACTTGATCCCATAAGCAATATGGAGGCTTTCTAGTTCTGGGGAGGAGGGGATGGCCCTTTGACATCAGCATTTTAGGTCGGTCATTTTCTGCTTGCTGCTTGTGGGGGATGAGGTTATTAAAGGGAAAGAACCTAGAAACAGGGAACCATCTGTTCTGAGTCTAGCCCCACAAAGACCAGAGTAAAGTAGGACCCCAGTGGATTAGTGGTGGTAGGGGAAAGAGGCAAGGGGTGTTGCCAAAGACTGAATGTGTCCCCCCAAAATTTCTATGTTGAAACCTAACCCCCAAAGTGATGGTGTTAGGAGGTGGGACCTTTGGGAGGTGATCACGTCATGAATGGGATTAGTGCCCTTATAAAAAGGACCCCAGAGAGTTCCCTTGCCTCTTCTACTGTGTGAGGACACAGGAGAAGACAGCTGTCCATGAACCAGGAAGTGGGCTCTCACCGGATACCAGATCTGCTGGTGCCTTGATCTTGGACCTCCCAGCCTCCAGAACAGTGGGAAATAAATTTCTGTTGTTTCTAAGCCACATGGTGTGTGGTGTTCTTGTTACAGCCTGAAGGGACTAAGACAGGACGCTTTAAATCTGTGTAAAAGGTAAACTAGGTGGAGTGTGGGGGTTGATGGTGGTGGTGAGAAGGTGCGGGACGGGAGAGGAGGAGGCCCCGGTGACCCCACGTTCCCTGGTTTGGATGGAAGAGAAGATTCGGGGTTCGTTAACCAGAGCTTGAATGTAGTAGGAGAGGCAAGGTTTGAGGAGGAGGAGGATGGAGTTTGATTTTGGGTATATGGAGTTTGAGGTGATTGTGTTAGTTGTCTATGATTGAGGCTTAGTAGAGAGAGTATTTTTTTTTTCCTTTAAGAATCTTAAAGACACTTATCCACGCCGTTGTCATAAACTTTCCTGTGCAGTATGGCTAGTTGTATCTTTATTTTACAGATGGGGAAGCTGAAGCAATTAAAATATTAAGTGACTTACTAAAAGTATAAAACAGGAAATGGAACCAAGTTTGTGAATACCCCAGTTCTGTGTTCTAATTACATACAGTAATTGCCAAAAATGTGTTTTCAGTTGCTGCACGGAGGAGAAGTGGATTATTCTGGTCTTCACGATGCTGCACACAGCTCTGAGCATTTTGTTTGGGCACTGAACCTCTCTGAGCCCTGGTTTCTTCTTCTGCAAAACTGCATGCGTGGGGCATGCGGAGGGGAGAAGAGATCCTGTGACCTCTCAGTTCCTTTCTGGCTCCAGCATTCTGTTTCCAGACGTTCAGTGCCATCATCTTGAAATTGTTGTTTGAAGTAACTAAAAGATAGCATTCAACCCCTCACAGATGATTTTTTTTCTATCCCTTTTTTTCCTTCAAGTAGAGAATGGAAAAATTATGTCTGAAGAACGTAGTAGGCTAGAAATGGCTTGTTGAGAACTAGTTCTATATTTTCTTAAAATTAATCTTCTCCCTCCTAGCAAAGCCTCACGTACTTAAAGTAATTGAATGGGCTGCAGGGTATACTGGGAATTGTAGTTTTCCACTTCTTTGTGTTCTGAAGATTAATAATCTTGCAGCCCGCTGAGGGAGATAAGGAGAGGCGCTCTCTGACAAATTGCTGTCTTGTCTTTGAGAAGTGCGCTCTGAGAAGTGAACGTGCCCTCGAAGCTGCCCCTGGGCTTTGAGCTCGATTCTGAGTAATGGTAATATACAAAGTATGGCTTTTGAAATTTTTTTGGTTTGTGAGGCTGCGCTTCTTTTCCACTTGTGTCTTTAATCTTTTCGCCTACTTTTAAAAAAGTTTTTATTTGTATCAAGGTTATAGATGTAAATGGCTTACAAGGTCAATGGTTCTACAAGATTTGCCATCAAAAACGGTAGTCACTGGCCTCTCCCACTTCCCCAGAGGCGACCACTCAGCGCTTTTAGCTGATCGTTCGAGGATGCCTCTGTGTTTCTGAGCACTGTGCTTGTGGTGCTCCTTTCAGTTTTAAGCATTACCTGTTGATTTGCCCTGGAAGATGGCAACTTAATTCTCTTTTCTCACCTTGTCTTCACCACAAGCGTGAATCCTTCATACCCACTCATCCTCCCAGTATAGCTTTGTTGTGATTTTGGTTTGATCACTGTTGTATTTGCATTATTGAAACTGGGGAAACTGGCTTCAGAAATGAGCCATGTAGTAAACTGCTATTTTCCTTTCTTACACGGCTCTTTGTTTTTCTTGGAGTTAATAATTGTTTTTTCTTTAATTTTCTCCATGTACGTATCACTCACTGCACTTTAGATTCTTTATCAGTTACAACTGTCCATCTTTTTTAAAATTTAATTTTTATTTTATTTTTTTTGGTGAGGAAGATTGGCCCTGAGCTAACATCTGTTGCCAATCTTCCTCTTTTTGCCTGAGGAAGATTTTCCCTGAGCTAGCATCTGTGCCAGTCTTCCTGTATTTTGTATGTGGGATGCCACCACAGCATGGCTTGATGAGCGCTGTGTAGGTCTGCGCCTGGGATCCAAACCTGCCACCCCTGGGCTGCTGAAGTGGAGCATGCAGACTTATCCGCTGTGCCACCGGGCCAGCCCCTATAACTGTACATCTTTTGTTGTAAGGTGTTCAGATCCAATCAGTATATTATCAGTTTTCTAGAGGACTCTCTGCTAGAGCCTCGGCTTGCTCGGGTCTCTCGGCGTACCTCTGTTTCAGATGCTCACCTGTTCTCCAGTGTCTCCCTTTACTGTCGTCTTAGAGTTGCCCTTCACCTCTTTCCTGTGTTGGATCTTTGGTTTCCCGGATTCTGCATCTCTCTGGTTTTGGTGCAGCCCATCTTCTGGTACCTTTCTCAGGAATGGTGCGGGGAAGTAGAATGTAAAGATCTTGCGTGTCTGGAAATGTCTTTATTTTGCCCTCATGTAACTTGAAGACTGAGAGTGGAATTCTGGAAATCATTTTTCTTTCGGGCTTTTGAAGCAGTTGCTCAGCTGTCATTTAGCCCCCAGTGTAGCCGTTACGAAGTCTGAAGCCAGTCTTCCTGCTTCTTGATCCTTTGCATGTGACGTCTCTCGATGCTCTGTCTGCACTCCCTGAAGTTTGCAAGACCTTCTTTTTCCCCAGTGTCCTTAAGTGTCAGCCAGGTCCCTTTTTATCCACTGCCCTGTGCACTCTTTGAATCGTGCAAAAGCCCTTGAATAGTTTCTTTGATCTCCCTTCTCCCCTCATTTTGACTCTTCTTCCTTTCTAGAACTTTTGTCGCCTGATACTGAACTTACCGGACTTCTCACTTTCTTATCTTTTCTGCTGTTTTCTATATCATTTTCTTTTTGTTCCCGTTTCTGGAAGCGTTCTTCATTCTATGGTATTTTTAATTTCCAAGGCTGGCTCTTCTTCTCTCAAAGTTCTTCCCTCCCACCTTTCTTTTTTTTCCTTTTCTTAATTCTTCTTTTGGATTTTCTTTTGTTTTAGTAGAAAATTGTCTCTATTTCCATGTTGAAGGCTTTCCTCACCTACCAGTAATCTTTGGTTGTCCGAATGCCTTGGCAGGGCTTGCTGACTATAAGATGTACTGAGTGAGCTGTTTAGGGGAATTTGGGACACCCCACTCCTACCCCAGTATCCATTTAGGTCTTTCCTGTTGGGCTGGCGTCACATTTGCCCTGTTGGCAGCGTGGTACGAGGGTATCTCAACATTCAGTGGATACGGCTCTGGTGCTTCCATAGCAGTGGTTCTGGAGAACCACTGTTTTCCCCTCTTCTGGGAGTAACTCTCTGGGCTTCTGCCAGGTTGAGGGAGGTGCTGCGCTTGGAGAGACGCTGCTTCTTAGTCAACTTTGAGCCCTTCCTCCCTGTTTTGGGCACCAGCTCACTCCCCATCTTGCCCACCTCGCCCCTGGCACACACCCCCGTCCACCATCGCTCTGCTCTCCGAGGTCTCTGGTAGCACCAATTTCCGAGCCTTTTGAAGATTCTGCCTCGTCAACTGTTTTGGCTAAGTCAGTTTCTACTTGTCCATCTGTTTCTAGCATTCACAATTTTGTTGCTGTTGTCGTTCCTGTTCTTGTGGGTTTGTTTTATAAAAACAAACAAACACAAAAGCAAATGCAAAGCAAACTGTCCTGTCGCGTTTCTTTTTAGGAGGGAATGGTGGTAGATGGAAGCGTTGAATCGGCCATGTTTATCCAGGATCTCCCTTTCGTTATAAATATGTACATTGACATTGTAGGTCTGACCCGTGTGTGCTGCTTTATCAATCCGTCTGTAATAATGTGAGTACGTCCATAACTGGATTACAATCTGTCCAGTACGTAAACAGAATGGTCACAGACATTAAAATCTAATTAACAGCTGCAAGAACTGTCCACACTCTGTGATCTCTTCTGAGTGCTTTATACTATTCGCAAGTTAAAAATGCAGTCAATTTTGCAAGCATCATGAAAGTTACTTCATTTAAATGTGATTTAGTGGGTTTTGTTTTTATACAGACATCTGAACATTACTTCTGACCACAGTCTTTCCCTCTACGTGAATACCCTACTCAACGTGGCGGGGCACAGGGCTGACTTGTTATAATGGTATTTGTCTCATAAATATTTTCTTTTAAAAACATGTATGTACACACGTAAGTATGGGTGTGTGCACTTGGAAATAATCCATCCTGGCACTCGTGCTGTGTCGTCCTTGCTCTGAGGGTACGGTATGCCCTCACCCACGAGAGGGAGTGTGTCAGGCTGCACTCCCGGCCCGCCAGCCTCAGCCCGCCATCCTCCATATGCTCTCAGCCACATGGATGCTGCTGGTGTTGTAGAGTCTTCTGTGGCTTCTCTTTCTGCCACTTAATTGCACACTCTGATGGACAGCTTTGATCTTTGATGACCAACAAAAGGTGTACAAATGACATTTCTGGACCTACCAAAGAGAAACAAAGGAGATTATCTTTTGTTAAAAGGATGTTAAAATGCAAGTTTTAAGGTGATCTGAAGTGCCTTCCTGGAAAAGTCTGGAAGTGTGGCAGGCAGATAGGGACTGGAGGAAGTCCAAGGCTATGCCAGCAAGCCCTGTGGCCGCGGGCCTGACCTGCAGGTGCATGAATGTCAGCCAGAAGCAAAGCTCCACAGAGACACCTCGCTGCTCCAGGGGACCGGAAGAGCATGGAAGAGTGTTTGCTGCGAGTCCGTTTCCATGGGCGTAGCTGCCAAGAACGTGTTTCCTCACCCAAATGGTGTGAGAGGTGTGCACATACTGCTTCCTATGGAAAGCCGATCTGGCTCTTTTATTGGAATATTTGATTCTTTAACTAGATGTGCTGAAGAGTCACTGGACTATGTCATTATCAGAAATACCTTTTTTAAAAAAATTTTAGTTATATGTGAAAAGTATCTGAATATAATATTTTGAAGTTGTTTTTTTTTTAATGCTTTTTTTGGTGAGGAAGATTGGCCCTGAGCTAACATCTGTTGCCAATCTTCCTCTTTTTTCCCCACTCCCCAAAGCCCCAGTACATAGTTGTGTATCCTAGTTGTAGGTCATTCTAGCTCTTCTATGTGGGACACTGCCACAGCATGGCTTGCTGAGTGGTGTGTAGGTCCACGCCCAGGATTCAAACCAGCGGACCCCGGGCCGCCAAAGCAGAGTGCACGAACTTAACCACTTGGTCACGGGGCCAGTCCCTTGAAGTTTTAAATAATGCTTTGGAATGCTTTTATTTTTCCTTTAGGCTTTCTAAATGTCTCTCTTTTCAGATTAAGAATGAGAGAATCTGCTTTTAGTGTGACTTTCAAAAATAGCATTTCGTCTCAGAAATGGTGCCACAGATCTCTTCACTCCTCTCTCACGCCCTCCCCAAGTCTCACTCTGTTCATTTGAGTCCAAAATACACCTGCTCTCCAGAGCGAATAATCTTTTATAAAAAGACAGGTGGAAAGAAAACCAAAGGTTTGTTTCAGAAATTAATTTAATGTCCGAAATGACTTGCCATGTTAGAGGTGATAAAGCGTTCACTTTCTCGTTGCGCACGGGTTCTGCGGGTCCAGCTCGCACGGAGCTTTACAGTCATTGGTCTTCTTCCTAGCCGTCGAGGTTGATGGGTCGTTTGAATCTGACATCTCTGTATGAGAAGATTGTTGTAGCAAGCTGCCAAATGAATGGTCGTGTCAATACCGGACCATGAATGAATATGTAATTTATTTCTTTGGATCAGTTTTCCACACGGTCTTTACCATTTATTGGATTACTTGGATAAATTGTAACTTCAAAAAAATGTGCTCAATCACTTCACTTCCTGCCCGGAGGAAATGCTGTTTCTCTAGTCTTTATCATTCATGTACCTGGTGCTTCTGTTTTATCTTTATAACATTAAGATAAATTTTAAGGATCTAAACATAATATGATGAAGAAATGACTTGAGGAAACAGACGTGCTGAAAGGCTTTAAGAAAAAACAAAACAAAACAAAATAATATATTAGATATTTATACACAAAATCATTCAGGACTATTAATGATGTCTCTTTAGAAAGAGAATTTAGAGTCAATTTTTAATTTTCACTTTGTAAATATGGTATTTTTTGTTTTCTCCATGTGAAATTGAAAGACTTTGAAAAGGAATCCAGCAAAATTATTATAAAATAAAAGAGGTGACAGACTAATGAAGAATAGTGATTATTGAGATATCTAATTTTAAATGGTTGAGGAAGGAAACATTTGATGGTTTATAAATTTTTCTGATTTTAAAAAAGTGAATTTAGTCTTTTCTCCTCAAATGCCTTAAATTATCTGTTATCAGTTAAAACTTTCAATTTCATTTTAATTGACAAACTGTGTATGTACTGTATATATATTATTATTATTATTTTTTTTGAGGAAGATTAGCCCTGAGCTAACTACTGCCAATCCTCCTCTTTTTGCTGAGGAAGCCTGGCTCTGAGCTAACATCCATGCCCAGCTTCCTCTACTTTATATGTGGGACTCCTGCCACAGCCTGGCTTGCCACACGGTGCCATGTCTGCACCTGGGATTTGAACCGGGGAACCCTGGGCTGCCGAGAAGCAGAGTGTGCGAACTTAACCGCTGCGCCGCTGGGCTGGCCCCTGTATATGTATTTTTTAAGAAGAATTTGAGGATTTGGAAATCTGTATTCAAATCCATGTCAGACGTGGTCAGATTCTCAGGTTGAATAATTCTTACAAGGACAAGAAACTAAAAAATATTTCGTGCGTCTCTCATAGGTTGTCTTCTTTCTTTGGTGTAGTTCATTCATCTTCCATTGCCTCCACATCTGGCTGTAAGGAGTGAATAATAGGATTTATTTATTTGAAACTTGTCCCTACATTTTTGGATGAAAAATCTCTATCATTTGAAGATAAACATTGAGGAGTACAACTGTCTCATAAATATTAATGAAATTTTATGCTCAAATTAACGAATTTTTAAGCTGTTAGTCTGCACCAATTTGATTCATCTGAAAATACAGAATTGAAGGAAAGTGTCAGTGACATACACTAACTACTCTATCTAAGGGGTTGGGACGTATAAAGACTTAATTTCAGGCTGTTTTTCTTCACACTAATTTAGTAGGCTTGCAGGCATGCAAGTGGAAGCCATCAAGAGTTAATACAGATGTCAGAAAATATGTGAAGAGATACATCTGTCTAGAGTGAGCTATAAAGTGAATTTCTTTATATCAAATTTTATATGCCCATTGAGATTCCTAAAAAAAAAAAAGAGTGATACTTTCCTATGGGGGAACGTTGTTTGTAAGAACTAGTAGTAAAATCACGCTGGAGAACTTCAGACATCTGTTGAAAATGCATGTTTAAATATCTTTTTCAATAATGCCTTAATATTCATAGTAGCAAGAGCGAGCAGTTGACGGTTACAGATATTACTGATTTTCCTGGCGCATATGCCCTACACAGCAGAGAGCGATGGGAGTGGGACGGGGGAGGGCAGCCAGTCAGGATGTTCCCTGCCTTTTCCAGGAGTCATCATCCTGCTGGTCTGGTTGGGTCAGGACCCTGCTTCTCCTCTCACTCCTCCTTGCTGTCTTCATTCCAGGGGTCCTCGCCCTGTAACATCCTGGATTACAGTGCCTTTGAAGACGTTGAGAAGTCAGGGGCTGAAACGCACCCTCCTGGCCTCACCTTGTTAATGGAGATGACCATCCTGCATTCTGTTGGGTGACAGTGGGAGTGGCTGGAGAGGGCTATTTTGCTGGGAATTTCAATAACTCCTCCCCCTTTCTCCCAGCCACATGCATTTATAGTATGATAGCAGGTCCCAGTTCTGAGCCCCATTCCTGGCTTGTGTTAAGAGACGGGACTCTGGCAGGGAGCTCCAGCCGGCATTCTGATGGCTGTTTATAGCTAGACCCTGCCTGACCCTGAACACAGTGCCTCCAACCTGCCAGAGGCCAAGGACACCTGGAAATGTCC
Organism: Equus quagga; assembly: GCF_021613505.1. Classification (NCBI taxonomy): domain Eukaryota; kingdom Metazoa; phylum Chordata; class Mammalia; order Perissodactyla; family Equidae; genus Equus; species Equus quagga. The sequence continues at coordinate 10,876,498 of NC_060274.1, read as the reverse complement.
TAACTCCAGGGCTTACGTGAAGCAACTATATTTGCCATGTAACAAATTTTCTAGGTTAAGTTTCATTCATTGTCTTTCATGTATCTATAGTTTAGAAAATTTCTTCTGCTGTACTGGCTGTGTATTGAAGAGCTTCCTTTGAATTAAGGTCCTGTCAAAGACTGAATCCTTGTGGTAACTTAGAACTTCTAGTAGAAGAATGTGGATTCCAGGTTTTGCTGGAAAAAGAAATATTTTTTAAGCAATACTATACTTAAAATGGTAGCGTATATCCCCATAAATAGGGAAAGGAACTGCGAAGTATGTTGTATTTGAACATTATGTATACGTGTTTCAATATTTTTAAAAATTGTATCACATTGGGCTCTAGACCCAATCAGAGTTAGAATATTTTGCTAAGCCTATCACCATCTTTCAACAATATTTATGATGATTTTTCTTTCCAAAAATTCCCTAATACCATCTAACAAACACCCCTTATAAAGTCCGAACCTGTTTTGTGTTTGTGATTTTCATTCTTTTTTGTGATGTGTAGAAGCTTTGGACTTCCTGGCATTAAGCCTGAAAGGGTTTTGGTGCTTCTCTTGTTAAGTTTTGTAACTAGAATCTAAGTGATTTTTTTCTCCTTGTTATCAATCTAGAAAGAGAAAGACTACCCATCGATGAAGATACACAACTAGGTGTGGAACCAAGACCACTTTCATAGTTTCTTTTTCATTGTGCAGCCTGTGTTCCTTATCCTTACTCTTAAACTACAGTCTATGGTGTAGAAGAGGGAACCTTCTGGAGAGCGGGGCCTATTCATCTCTTGTGTTTACCAGCACCTAGCTGGCAGCGTGTTTGACATGGTGGAGGTGATAAATAAATGTTTGTTACATGAAGGCGGTAATAGAACATGGAGAGAACCCACTGAATGGTCCTTTTTACTTATGCAACAGGCAGTGTGAAAGATGGTCCTTGATGGAATGGAAATCAGATCTGTTGGACAACCCTCTTGAACATTATGTAGGCTGTAGCGGAGAAGGCCTGGTATAGATGGGGAGCTAAGACTGTCTTAGAGTGGTGAAGTTGTTCAAGGTCACGTAATTGGGAGAGCCCAGATTAGAATCCTGCCTGACTCCAGCATGGGGTTCTTAATTACTGTTCTTCCCTACTTTGTGAATTTGTAGGTGCCACCTGGAAGGACATGTTCTGGTTTGAGAATATCTTTTTCTTCTTAGGTGCTCTTACTTGCTTTTAGTTTTTGGGACAGTGTGTGACTGCAGGGGTCGCCAACATGAATGTGTTGTGTCACCTCTGTGCCCTGAGGTTATGGGAGCGTCGCCATGCAGGTGTAGTGTCCTGTGTATAATGACGCCAGGACCTTCCAGAGCCACTTGGGACTAGGCTCATGAGGAGTTAGGAGCAGTCACTTCTTTTTTCCCTTCTTGGGGAGCTACAATGTGCTTTTCTTTTTTTGATGGCTTCTTAGTGTTTGAATGGCTTTTGTATACTTGAAGACTTAGTTTTTTCTCCAGGTTATTAGATTCAAAAAATAATACATGCATATATGCTTATATAATATGGTATGAAGACATATATGGTCCTGAAGTGCGATGTCGGGGGAGGGTAGAGTAGAGTCTTTGTGGAATAAAACAAACCTGGATTTAAGCAACAACTGCTTCTCAAGGTGAGTGATCTTTAGCAAGCTGCTCAACCAGACTGTATTACAGTTTCCTCCTTATTAAAAGAATTGTGATTACTAAATGAGATTTCATGTGTAAAAGCAGGTAGGCTAGCACATGGCACTAAATGCTTGATAAATGCTGCTTCCCCCCTTTCAGCCTTTCTTGAAATCACAGCTGATCTGGTTAACCCATCAGTTTCTGGTCTCTCTTGTCTTATGGCTTGATGAACATTCGTTGCTAATTTCCATTCAGCAAGATAGAGCCTTCTAGGAGAGTGGGTGAGGGGGAAATAGATAGAGTCATGTGCCACTTAACGACAGGGATACATTCTGAGAAATGCGTCCTTGGGCCATTTTGTCACTGTGTGAACGTCAGAGCGTACTGAAGGGGAACAAAGTTTGCAGTCCCAAAATGTCTCTTCAACATGAGGATTATTTTAGGCTGATTATTTTTAAGAAGCAAAGGACAAAGTTTTTCTTGTTACCACCCTCTTAACTGCCTAAAAGAATTCTGATTAAAAAAGCCTGTCTCAGGAAGCAAGTTAGCACCTTAGCATCTCATGAACTAGGTGGTGGACAGGGAGGAACCTAGAAAAGCCTGTTGGTTGGGCTCCTCTCTGTGCTCTTCTGTTTCTGTGTGGTGGAACATGCTTGTTTTCCAATCATTTGCTCCTTTTCACCTGCCTGTGAGTTGCCTTCCTTCCCTTTGAGGTCCCTGCCTCTCCCCACCCTCAACATCTTCTTTTGTCTTTAGCTGAGGATGGGATTTAAGGTGAGGGCTTTGGCCATTTGGGCAATTTACTCACTTTTCCTGGGTTTCTCTCATGTATTCATGTTATTAAACTTTTGTTTTTCTCCTGTTAATCTGTCTCATGTCAATTTAGTTCTTAGATCAGCCGGAAGAACCTAGAAGAGCAGAGGAAAATTTCTTCCTTCCCTACAGTACTTACACAAACCTACTACACAACTAGGCTGTATGGTACTAATCTTATGGGACCACCATTGTATATGTGTTCCCTCATTGTCCAAAATGTTGATATGTGGTGTGTGACTGTATTTAGGAAATAACAAGAGCACTTAAGCCTCCCCCAACCCTGCCACTGCCACGCTGTTGATGTTGTCCCACGAACCTGCTGGTGTGGTTATCCTTACACGTTCTCTTGTTTCATGGCTCTTTGTTTTCCTACATGCTGTTTCTTGCCTGGAACTCCCGCCCATCCACCCATTGATATTCTGTGATGGATGGGCTTCTCCTATTCCAAGACTACTCCGCATAGTGAAACCTTCTGTGACTCTCCCTTGCTCCTCCCACCATTTTTTCTATACCTGTAGGCTGAGCTCAGGTGTGGCAGTGATTGCACTGGGCAGGCAGTATTTTTTTTTTTTTTTTAGTCTTTCTGCAGTCCTTATTACTTTTTTCCCCAACTTTATTAAAGAATAACTGACAAATATAATTGTATATATTTAAACTGTTCAGTGTGATGGTTTGATGTACATATACATTGTAGCATCTTTACCAAGATCAAGATAATTAACGTATCCATCACGTCACACAGTTAACTCTTTGTTGTTGTTTTTTTGGTGGTGAGAATGCAACACTGTGTTATTAACTATAGTCACCGTGTTGTATACTAGATCCTCAGAACTAGTACTTCTTATAACCAAAAGCTTGTACTCTTCATCCATTTCTTCATTCCTCCTCTCCAGACCGTGGCAACCACTATTCTATTCTCTATTTCTGTGAAATTGACTTCTTTCCTTTTTTGTTAGATTCCATGTATGGTTGATACCATACAGTATTTGTCTTTCTCTGTCTTGCTTATTTCTCTTCCAGGTTCATCCATATTGTTGTAAATGGCAGAATATCCTCCTTCTTAAATGGCTGAATAATGTTCCATTGTGTATGTGTATCATTTTCTTTATTCATTCACCCATCAAAGGACATTAGGCTGCTTTGATATCTTGGCTATTGTGAATAAAGCTGCAGTGGACATAGGGGTGCAGATAACTCTTCAAAATTCAGATTTCATTTCCTTTGGATGTGTACCCAGGGGTGGGATTGCTGGATCATAGGGTAATTCTGCTTTTAATTTTTTGAGGAATCTCCTTACTGTTTTCCACAATGGCTGCACCAATTTACATTCCCACCAACAGTGTATAAGGGTTCAGTTTTCTCATATCTTCACCAACTTTTGTTGTCTCTTATCTTTTTAATAATGGCTATCCTAGCAGATATGAAGTGATATCTCATTGTGGTTTTGATTTCCATTTCCCTGATATTTGGTAAGATCAAGCACCTTTTCATGTATCTGTTGGCCATTCGTGTGTCTTCTTTGGTAAAATGTCTACTCAGGTCCTTTAACCATTTTTTTAATTGGATTATTTTCCTTTTTGCTTTTGGGTTGTATGAGTTCTGTATACGTTTTGGATATTAACCACTTATCAGCTATATGGTTTGCAGATATTTTCTCCCATTCTGTAGGCTGCCTTTTCAATTTATTGATTGTTTCCTTTGTTGTGCAGAAGCTCTTTAGTTTGATGTAGTCCCACTTGTTTGTTTTTTACTTTGATGTCTTATCCAAGAAATCATTGCCAAGACCAGTGTCAAGGAGCTTTTTCCGTGTGTTTTCTTCTAGGAGTTTTACGATATCAGGTCTTATACTTAAATCTCCAGTCCATTTTGAGTTAATTTTTGTTTATAGTATAAGAAATAAGTCTGCTTTCATTCTTTTGCATATGGATGTCCAGTTTTCCCAGTACCATTTACTGAAGGAGACTGTCCTTTCCACATTGTGTGTTCTTGGTGCCCTTGTCAAAAATTAGTGGACCATATATGCATGGGTTTATTTCTGGGCTCTTTATTCTGTTCCACTGGTCTACGTGTCTGTTTTTATGCCAGTACCATACTGTTTTGATTACTATAGCTTCATAATACAGTTTAAAATCAGGAAGTGTGATGCCTCCAGCTTGTTCCTCTCAAGATTCCTTTGGCTATTTGGGGTTTTTTGTGGTTCCATACAAATTTTAGGATAGTTTTTTCCTATTTCTATGGAAAATGCCATTGGAATTTTCTTTCCATATTGCACTCTAAGTATGTTGGAAGCTGGGGAGCATGACTTTGGATGTCTTTGTTCCTGACACCTCACCTGGTGCCTGACATATAGGAGGCCCTCAGGGAACATGTTTTGAATAAATGAGGCCTGGGCACAAATTTTGGTATCCATGTAAAAACTAGCATGTAGTTTAATGATCGGAAAACTCTGGGTTAGGCCACTTGTATGGAGTTTTCTGTCACTATGATTGTATAATAGTTCAACTCAAGATACTGATATATTAAGTTCAAAGTAAGTAGTTTCTTTTCTCTTAGAAGACATCCTTCTTATGAAGAAATTATCATACCTTGAGGAGAGCGTAACTAATCCTAGTCTATTTTTATTACCTTAAACTTAAAAAAATTTAGGCATGAATATTTTTGTGAACTTTGGTGTGAAAACGAGAGACCAGTTTTTGAAAGGGAGAAACAGTGATTTCCAGGATAAGTGAAAATATGGCCATACATCAGTGAAGATCCAGAACAACGCATCTGAAGTCTGCAAACCCTCTGCCTTGGGGAAGTCTGTCTTTACAGTCAGTTTGCAGGTTAGAGCCGTGATCCACAGTGTAGATTATTTAGCAAGTGCAGTGCTTTTCTGTAAGACTGTAAGCACTTGGAGGGTTTTTCTTAACTCGGATGGTTTGCCTGATTGTATCCTGAAGGGTAAGCCTGACCGTCAGTCCTCTTGTCAGTACCGTCCCTCCATTGATAGGCTCGGGCATTTGGTTGGCTTCAGCCACCTCCTTGGGCCTGGGGGCTCCTGGATCTTGTCCCCAGTCCTCACCAGCTCTGGGCTTGCCTTGTCAACTGCCTCCTTCTCAAGCCTCCTCAGAAACAGCTACTCCTCCGTCTCATTTGCCCATTTCTCATAACAAAACCGTGGTATTGTCCTACGGGGGCAATGTCAGAAAGTTGTGTTTGATTTTGCCCTCATTTCCTGTGTGGGTTAACTTCTCAAGTTCAGTTCAGTTTAATGCATCAGAGTAGGGCCCTGGCCTCAGCCATTCCAGATCTCCCATCTGACTTGTTTGTTTATTGGGTGTGTGATATGGAAACTGCCTGCTTGGGCAGCCTCGGTCTCCTTGTCGGTAAACTGAGGATTTGCTCTCTGCCTCATCAGGCTGTTGAGAGAGCAAAGCACCGTGGCTCAGAGCCCAGCACGTACATCTGGTGATGAGCAGGTAGCAGGCCTTCAGAGTGGAATTCCATCTCCCCCTCCTGTGACTTGTTAGATGATTCTTCGAGACCTCCAATACCCTTTTCCGTGTAGCCTCTCCCTTGCATGGGGTCTCTCTGTGTTGGCCCACCCCCACCTCCTTCTGTCCTTGTCTTTCATTCCCCTCTTTCACAAGCCGTGCCTTCTTGAGCATGCCCCACATTTCTTATTGCACTATTAGTTTTTATTTGGAAGTCCTGATCTCTTTGCACCTTTATCAATGTCTGTTGAACCATTGTCACTCCTCAAAGCTCAGCTTCTTACGCTTGGTGGAGCTTGTCTCTGTTTCCAGAATGCGTGTTAGCATATTTCATCATGGTCCTGGCGTGTTGAGTCTTGACGTATGGTAATCTGAGTGCTTGGCTCCGTTAGGGTCCTTAAGACCAGGAGCCACATCTTGACGTGCTGGCTGTGGCATAAAGTAAAAAAGCCTGCTTGTAGTGACTGATCAATTAAATATTTGAATTTAGTTGACATATAATATCCCCTTTTATCTGCTGAATTGTGCAGTGTACTTTAAAAGACCATCTTGAAATTGCCTATTTAAGTATACAGATCAAGAGTATATCGAGATAAATGTTTGAGACTGATAACCGTTTCTTCGTTGTGGCTTCATTCCTTCATTAAATTGGCATTAAGTACCACTACACTACAGCTTGTTATGTAGCAGAAAACCCATTATGTAGAAGAAAAGAATTCTTTCCTTTCTTTGGAAATGATTGTGAGTATGTACTGGATGATCGTATTTCAGAGCTTTACAAATTGTTAATTGAGTACCATCAGCTTTCTTCATATCTGTGTCTATCTTTCAATCCAGTTAGTGCCATCTATATTTTGTTCCCTAGGAAAGCATAGAACCGTTTGCCATTTATTCAGAAGTACTTGCATTTATAATACTCAATGATAAAAGCTGGGTGAGGTGACAAAAGAGGTATATGACCAGCGGAATTATATTCTGGATTAATGTTTTTATTATTTTTATTTCACAGTCCGCATTTTAGTGTGAAAATAATAGAACCTTAAAATTCTTATAGTCTTTCTCCTGCCAACTTCTCACAAAGATGCCAGCCTCTGCTCAAATTTAAACAATATCATACTTTTGCCAGTGAGCTCTTGTTTAGAATGAGTTTCTTAGGGAAAAAAAGTCACAAAGAAAGCTGCACTTATTGAGAATGTTTTCTTTTTCTTAATAGAAGGATGGCTCACTGCCATGTGTGGCTGTTGTTGAATATTATAGAGGTTTCACTGCAGCTCTGCTGGTGATTACAAGAGTGCCACATTTTGGCTAAGAAATGTAGTAAATGTGATGAAAATCCCCTATGTTGTACATTTCTCTGAATAACATGTTTATATAACATGCTAAATACTTCTGTTGAGAGAACTGCTTTCTTGAAAGGAGGCTGTAAATTCCTTTCTAGATTTTTAGTGTTACTGAAGTGTACTGTTGAATATTCCAAATTATATGGCTATTTTAAAAGCATCCTTAAAAATTTCTATTTGCGCTCACTCTCCTTTTTGAAGTCAAGGCTCTGAAAAGATTGAGAATTGTATCTCTAGATAATACTGTCGATGTTCTTATTTTCCCTGTTAGCTATTAGTTATTTAAAGACATTTATCCAGATTCTGTATTTTTAGAGTAGATATTATATAGATTCTATATTTTTAGAGTAGATCGCACTGATGTGGCCATGCAGATAAACCACACGCACAGATTAATACATTTGTATTTCTGTTTATAAAATGATACTGTGGTGGTGTTCTGACTCTGAACCCGAGGCCCTGCCAGCTTCACACCTTCTGGCCAGTGGACTTCACATTGAGTCCTGGCTTCCCTTTGTGTGGTCTCTGGCCTGGCTCATATCCTCTCAACCCTGCCACGTCAAGATGTCTCATGTAGCCTCTGCTGTTCCGTGTTGGTCCAGTGACTCTCCCCTGGGCTATGGCCTGCTCAGCTTGAGACTCTGATTTCTGATTGACAGCTCGGCGTCTCCTCCCAGACATGGCCCTGCAAACTCAGTTCTGAATATCCCATTGGCTTTTTTCCCCAGTCCATCATTTTCCCCATGAAATCCTGGCACTGCTCCATCACTTAAGTCATCCATCTGGACGTCATCCTTGGTGTTCCTCCCTCGATACCCACATCCAGCTGATCACTAATTCCTGCAGATTGTGTCAGCTCTTTTCTGTTCTCTCTCTCTCTCTCTTCATAGCCTTCGCCTTCGTTGAGTTCTTTGCCATCACTGGTGTGGGCCGTTGCTGTAGCCTCTCAACCAGTGTCTGCCAGTTGTCCCGCTCCTGCTTCTTGATCATTCTCACTTTGAGGTCCATGGACCCCTGAGTGTTCACAGGTGGACTTCAGGAGGCTGTGGACCCCTTGGAGTTAAATATTAAGATTTTCATGTATGTGTGTATGTGCATTTTCCCGGTCATCATAGTCTCAAAAGATCTATGAATCCCAAATGGTTAAGAACTAGTTTCTATTTAATGATTCCTTCACATGGAGTTTTCACAGTAATCTTGCTAAAATAAAATGTAAATCTGCTATGTTACTCTCTTGCTTACAATTCTTTAGTAGATTCCTGTTATATAAAATCCGAACTTGTTAGCCTGATGGCACGGCCCTTCCTAACTGACTGCTGTCTTCCTGCCCAACCTTGTCTCCTGCCAGCCTTCCCTCCTGTGTCTCTGCCTCAGTTTACTGAAATGGTTGCAGTTTGAGAGTACACCACGCATCGTTGCCCTCCATACTTTGTCAGACTCTTCCCTCTGTCTGAAGCAGCCCCTTCTTCCTTCCCCGTCTCAGTTTGCCTTGCATGTCACTTTCTGCGTGAGATCCTCCTAGCCCGCTGGCCCCCATCTGTATTTAGTCTAGGTCTGCTTCAATGAACATTTCTCTCCCTATATTAAGATTCTGGGTTGATATTGAATGTACCCACTACTGAACCTGTGATCTTCATTAGTACGTTAGAACTGGCTGCCTCTGAAATCTTGTTACATGGGACCTTTTCACATAACCATATTTATTCTTGACTTTTCATTAGTTACCTAAAATCTTTTGAAGGACTTGCTTCTTTTCTTGCTCTCGTCCTCTAGACTTGAGGAAGTGACTGCCCTTCATCTTAAATCGTGACATTTGTGTGTCTCGTTCTTTTTTTGCTCTGCTGTGCTACCCCTTTTGAAGTTGTCCTGTGGTTTCTCTACTTATCATTCCTACCACTTCAGACGCTGCTTGTATCAACCTGAGTTCATAGTCGGAAGCAATGAAAACTGAGTCTGGCCAATCCAAGCAGAAAAGGAAGTATTGACAGGCTATTGGGAAGCTCAGAGAATTGCCAGGAAAGCTCAAGAACTGGGCCAGCAAGAGGGACAAGCACAAAGGAGACCTTACTGTGGGGATGATGGCAAAACCAGGTCAGAGGACGGAGAGCCATTCGCCACCATCACTTAGTGTGCCATGCCACAGCTTGTCCTCCATTATTGCTCCTCCTGGTACCCTGGTAACATGCACGTGTGACACACACCTGAAATTGAGTATTGCTGTGTGTACTGCCAGGAAAATTTCCTCCCGTCCTTGTTTCTTTGTTTTACTAGATGAGTCAAAGACCAGGGCATGTGCCTCTGATTGGCTGGTCCTGGGTCACGTGCCAATACCCTAGTTACCAGTGAGTTTGGGAAGGCAAGTGTCTGGCATTTTCAGCCTTTTTATTAGGAGGCAGAGTCTGCCCCTCAAAACTTCTGACACCAGTTACAAGGCGTGTTTTCTTCCCACACCACCAGGCAATTCTTGGACGCCAGTTGGGGGTTCTACAATTTAACTCAGTTCTATCACTGTCTACCTGGAGATAGCATCAGGTCCCGCAGGTGAAGAGGGCTCAGTCCTACAAGACAGCCCCACCTGCCCCCTTCAGTTGCCAGTCACAAGTGCAGGTTGTCACCTGTGCTTCTGACCGACTGGCTATAGACCCCGAGGTTCTAACGACCCCCTCCTTGGGTTAGTTAATTTGCTAGAGTGGCTCACAGAACTCAGAGGAACATTTTACTTACTAGATTATCAGTTTATTATAAAAGGATGTAACTCAGGAAGAGCCAGATGGAAGAGATGCCTAGGGCAAGGTATGGGGAAGGGTGAGGCGCTTCCAGGCCTTCTGAGCTCACCTCTTATCCTGAATCTCCACGTTCACCAACCCGGAAGCTCTCTGAACGCCGTCCGTTTGGATTTTTTACGGGGGCCTCATTATGTGGGCTTTACTGATTAAAGCCCTGGCCGTTGGCAGTTGATTGAATCTCTAGCCCCTCTCCCTTCCTGGGACATTGGGGTGGCACTGAAAGTTGCAGCCTCTGATCACGTGGCTGGCTCTCCTGGCAACCAGCCCCATCCTCAGGTGAGTTCTGAAGGTCACCTCATCAACATAACGGAAGACACCTTTCTGGCTTTCATCGCTTAGGAAGTTCCGAGGATTTCAGGACCTCAGTGGGAGAAATGTGGACAGAGACCAAGTATATATTTCTTCTTATAAATCACCATAGCACAGCCTCCTGTCAGACTCATAAGGTGAGGAACTGGTCCAGATGCCAGAAGAATGTTCATAGCCCTGGCAGCCGAATGGGCCGGCAGGTGTTCACCACACTGCTGCTTACCGGTTGGACTAGATGTGCCTTAGGAAGTTTTCATGGTGAGATAAGTGTTATCATCATGCGGTTATTTGCATAGTGGTTGACCACGTAGGAAGTTTTCACGTGGGCATCTCATTCAGTGAGGTGGAGGGAGTGTTGTCATACCATTTGACAAGGGTGGAGGTGAGGAAACGGATGGTTCAAGAGGTGATGCAGGCTAACAAAGGATGTGTGTGAGGCGGGTAAGTGTGCAACTGGAGCTTAACCCTGCTTCCAACTCCAGAGTCCACGCAGCCTGCTCCCGTTGCATCAGCTGCAAGACACCGAGCCCTGGAGTGGTGCCATGAGGGGCTCAGGGAGGGGTGTTCACAACAGACACGCTCGCACAGAACTCTTCCCAGGCCGGGGATGCGTACCAGCATCTCCGTTCGGCGAGGGCTAATTTGGCATTTCGTGTTCTTGTTCTGTCTGCTTGTGTTGTTTCCTGTTGTAACATCTCTCTGGTTGACTGAAGCCATATGTCATTCAAATGAAACCTGTACTTTGGCATTGGCCTGACAGTTACTCAGCTGTGGAGTACAGCAATAAAAATTATGAAAACTGTATCTGTTCATTAGACCAGTGGAATTTACAAGTGCTTCTGTGGCTTTGCCCCACAACTCTGCACTCCAGCGAATGAGAGCACAGTAGATTAAGCCTTTGCCCTTTTTTCCCTCTGCGAATTGTATATTTGTTTCACACTTGCAGATCGCTGTAGAAGCCACATGGATGAGCACTTCAAAAGATTATAACAATGGGAGATGTGTTTTGGGAATGAACTGCCTCAAAACTGGTATAAGCGGTGTTCTAGTTGAATTTTTTCGTAGCATATTAAACACACCTGCAAATTCTTAAGAATTTTTAGAGTATTAGGTAGTTTTTCTATTATAGGGACAGAGGGTTTATATCTTACTGTTTTTGTAAAGTATTAATTACATCACCTCTTGCTGTGAGTTGATATAAACATGATACATGCATGTATATACATGCAGAGGTGTGCGTGTTAAGCTTAGTGTTCCTGTGTTTGAGGCTTGTGATCTCTCCGTCTTGCAGGAAAACTCAAAGTCTACTCTTTCATGATGGTGGGAGGAGAACAAAGCAAAACCAGCAAACAACAAAAATTTCAAACCCTTCTCTGCAGCAGCAGATGGCAAACTGTCACCAGAGGAGCAGAACCCTTCCAACATGACGAGGTTTTGGAAGTCTGTTCCTCTGGGGGCCGTGGGGTTCTGGGAGCCCACATTGCCCCCCAGCCCATGATGTATTTGTCTGGGAGGTGGGGGCTGGGTGGTGAGAGAGTGCAGGTTAATGTCATGAAGAGGAGGGGACAGTGAGAGGACAAGGCTGGAGTTAGAAGAGAGAAAGCAAGGGTGGAAAGAGATTATATTTTCTGGGAGTGGGAGACATCTTAACCTGAAGAATGACCCTGTCTGTCTGTCTGTCATCAGAAGGGAGAGTAAAAGGGAGAACAGGATGTGATAGGAGAGAGAGAAGGGAGGAGGTGGAAACTGGAATACTGGCAGCGGAAGGAGAGAGAGAGAGAGAGAGAACGAACTCGGGAGAGTGTCTGTGATCGAAAGCTTACCCCAGAGCATTTGTAGGGTGATCAATAAATTGGTGTAGGGTTTAAAGTGTCAAACATAATGCCCTATTTAGATTAAGAAATTTTTGTAATTATTTACAAAATGTATTTTGTAAGATTTGCTTAAGAAAAAGCATTGATGGCTTTTGGTGGATGGTAGTTATTAAGCTTTTATTATTTTAGAAAATACTGGTTACTTCTGCACAGCAAACAGATTTTAAGTGGACAACAGGTTGTTAGTCGTTTTCTCCTGTTTCTAATGTCAAGAGAAAGGAGGCTACAGAGAAGGGTTCAGAAGCGTGGCCTGGCCTTGTGGCTTGATAGAGGTTGGAATGGATTTGAAGCACAGTCGCCCGTGTCTGCGCAGCCGCATTGTCAGTGTGTTGCCCTGGGCCTGCAGGACTTTCCACAGCTCTGCCAGGTGACTTGTGACTTGGCCCAAGTCAACCCCCACCCACTGACCCTGGCTGTGAGGTCTGGAGCAGCCTCTCTGGGGCCGCCTGTCTAACCTCAGCAGACGGGTTGCTGTTCGGTAGTACTGGGGTGGCAAGTTGTTTATCTGGACCCGCATTGAGGTCTGGGATGTGGTATTTGAAATTTTGTATATACTTGCCAGATTTGAAATTCACGAATGCCAGAAGAAATTGGATAATTTTTAGTAGTTTTACTTTTCAAATAAGTAAATATGTATGCATACACATCTGTATATATAGTGTCACCTGTAACATAGTCAGGTTGTTTTTCTTGCTGTTGGCACATGTGGTGTGTTGTCTTCAGTTCCAAATCGCTCACTTTTCAGGGAATCTTCGGGCTGCGTGGGCTCCTGTTCCTCAATCCTTGACTACTTCCATCCCCTATTATTGGCATTTTAGTTTAAGTGGTACACACTGGGGTATGCTCCGTGTTTGTTCTTGTTGATTAAAGGGGAGCAGTTATAGGAATAATTCCAAACGATAGATATTCCTTAAAAATTACTGCATGGTTTTGGAATTCAGTATTTGATTTCAGAGGGCAGAAAGTTTACCTCCCTACCAATGGCGTATTTGGGTTAATATGAAAAAGATGGGCTCTTGGCTAGTAATGTGAGGAGGCATCCCGAAGGTGTGTGTGGTAAGGTAAAGCCTTAATGGGTTGAACATTTTTCCACGGACAATCCACAGTGGATATTTGAGAATTAACTATTACTCATTAACTTGGGTGGGAACTCATATGTTTGTGTTTTAAAATAATGAAATGTACTAATTTATTACAGAGTCAACCATTCCTACAGCCTTTTTTTTTTTTTTTTAAAGCATCTGCTGTATGCACAGCGTGGCCTTGGGAATTAATCAAAATTCTTCTCTATCATTACCTCGTACTCTGCTCAACTATTTATTTCTCATTCCCTTCGTGTGTTCCTGTCTTGCCCAACTGGGTTTCTCTTACTCAACAGAAATTCCTCTTTTTCTCTTCGCTGCCAGCTGGGGGTCGAGTCCTTGCTCCAGGCTGAGGTCCACTGCTTCTGGTCTGAATAGCACTTCCTAATGTTCTGGGCCTCGTTTCCCCGATTCTTCAGGTGGAATTTACCTGCTGCCTTCTCTGTTACTGCTCAAAATCTCCCTGTTTATTCTCAGTCGTAAACACATATTTTCTCTCTTTTTTGCTTGTAAGCTTCTTATGTGCAGGGGTTTTTGTCTTACTCACATTTGTATCTTCCGAGGGCTTCAGATGATTCTCTTGACACTTTATTGCTCAGTAAAATGTTGAATCAATACACGTGATTTAGTGGAAAATATAGAGAAGTTTGGGATCCAGTTGGGTCAAGAAAGCCTAGATACGGACACTGGCTGTAAGGAAGCTTGCCACCCATTCCTCTGTCAACACCGTGGTCTGTTGGAACCAGGAGGCCAGAAATCTAGCGCCCATTCTGTCACCAGCTGGCCACCTGCTCTTAGACACGTTAAGGTTCTTCTCTGTGAAAGGAGACTAATTCGGCCCCTTTTCAGAGGATCATGACGGAGTTAAATGAGATCATCTGTGTGAAAATTTAAGCAGTTTAAAAGCACCATGTACATAGGAATTATTGACAGTGTCATGAATGTTATTTTTTGGGGGGTAGCTGATATCAATGAAATATTTGTATAATAAGGTCTGTCTGGTAGTTTGTATAGTAAATCGTTTTGGAGAAAAGAGGGCTGATTTGCCTTACACTGTAGTTTGTGGTGTAGGGGGTTTCACGTTGAGGCCTTCGAGTGGAGAACAATGTGAGGTTGAGGGTAGGGGACACGGGAGCTGGAATGGGCAGAGTTCAGTGGCTTCTGTGTCTCCTCAGGGTGGAAAGTCAGTGCACACAGCTGCCTTGGGTCTCTTCTGTCCCCGGCGCTTGTTGGTCAGGGGACATTGTGACCCCCTTCCTAGAGCATCCTACCCAGTGCTCTCTACCGACAACAGTCTTTCTCCTAAGCTTTCAGTTTTTCAGTTATATGTTAACTCTATTCTTCTTAGTAGCATTGCTGCAAATTTTAGGTAGTAGTAGTTATAATTTTTTTTCCGAGTATTTCTCCCAAAGAGATTATTTGCCTGAATATTCATATAAACCTGGCAAAGAACTCATTGCTGGGGAGCATGAGAATTGCCCCAGGGCCGAGGTGGTCAGGACTCCCGCAGTTCGGGTCCTCCTCCAGCCCCAGCCCTGTGATGTTTTACTTTCCTTTTGGGATCCATGTGGAAAATCAAAAGTCATGGCCCTTCCTCTCCACTCTTTTTTATTTTAAAATTTGCTCCCATCTCATTTCTCTTGCTTCACCTCCTCTGGAACTCAATTCACCCCATACTTTTCGTTTCATTTCTTTTCTCCAGCTGTAAGTTTGATGCCCACCATCGCTTGACCTCATTTTCCTGATTCCCAGCTCAGGACCCTTACCTGGCTGACCCCAGCTTCATCTCTCTTCTTCGCCTCCCTGCCTTTTACTCCTGATTCCTTCCAGGAGTTGCTTTCTCCTTCCCTCTGAGGAGGAGGTGCTGTGTGGCACGTGCCTTCTCTCCGTTTGCTGGTTGTCTCCTGTTGAACTTCCCCTGCTGTGCAGCCTTCTCAGACCAGCAGTGGTTCTGTTTCTCTGGCAGTGGCATTGGGTATCCATGGCAGCTGTAGGTCAGGGGAGAGGAGCTTCAGGAACCACTATCCGTGGACACTCGTTTATTCTGATACAGTATCCCTGGGAACAGTTTTCCCTGAGATCCTCTGGAAAAAAAAAAAATCATCCCCAAATGCAGCATTTTTTACCCTGTTCGTTGTGATCCATTAGTGGGAGGGGGAAAGCAAGGTATTAGGCTGCAACCAGAAATTTTTTTACAAAGGGAAATAATTTGATTATAAAGAGAAAATACGTGTGCATCACACTTAGAAGGCTGTCGTGTGTGTCCAGGGTTGTGATCTAAAACATATTCTTCTTTTGATTTGGAGTCAGGACGTTGGAAAGCCATCGCCCCGGGTAACCTTCAGGATTGTTAAGCTCCTTTCATTTCCCACTCCCTTTTCCTTCTAATAGAAATGTAAGAATTTTTTTCTTCTTTTTTTTTTTTTTTTTTGTAGTTGAGATAGAGTAGAATTAGAATATGGTCTGTCTGTGGGACAACCTGATGGAAAACTGAAAGCACGGTGGCTTGATGCACCAGTTTTGCGGCCGGTCTCCCTTGCTCCATGTCAGGGCCACATTGGCACCATGTCACGGCGTGGCTGCCTGAGCAGTGCTTTGTCCCAGCGAAGCTGCAGAAGGAGCCTGCGGTGAGGGCAGCCGCCTGGAGGCTCCTGCAGATGGAGCCCCACTCAGGAGGATTAGAACCTGTTAAGGATGGGGTGCCCAAGCTCCAACGGTTGATTCATCCTGGACGTGCAGGGTGATCACAGTCTGCTAAGGGGGTGGTGGGATGTGTAGGTTTGTTAGGCTCCCACCAGTATGGGGGGCGGAGTGCGTTGGAAAGAGGTTTCAGGAACCGCCCAATGACCAGAGAGAGTGTTGCTCATTCTTTTCTCTAGCGCTACGAAGTAGCTGCAGCTTTTAAGTGACTGTGGGTGATTATTAAATGTAGCCTCTCTGATTAGAAAATAGGACCTTTTTTTTCCTCCCCAAAGCCCTAGGGCGTGGTTGTATATCCTAGTTGTAAGTCCTTCTAGTTCTGTGTGAGCCACTGCCACAGCATGGCTACTGACAGACGGTGGTGTGGTAGGTTCTGAGACCTAGAAACGAACCTGGGCTGCCAAAGCAGTGAGAGCGCCAAACCTTAACTGCTAGACCACTGGGGCTGGCTCAACTGTGACCATCCTCCACCAGTTCCTAGTACCTTGTCTTGAGCCTGGGAGAGCCTTCCTGACCACGTGGTTGCCTTGTGTAATGGCTGCTCTGATGCGCTTCCACTGTCTCATGAGCAACATTCTTGAAAGGGAGCTAGATACGTTGAATGAATAGTGGACCTCTCCCCGCCCATCACGTGTACAGCCATCCTTTAAATCTAAAGGATTTATTAAAGTGAAAGTCAGTCTGGGTTACTGTTTAAAACCTGGCCTTTTCCTTTTAATGGTAATGTAAGAAATCTATGTCCTATAGTTAAAATAAAGTAGAATTAGAGTATGGTCTAATTAGAAATGCTTTGGCCCAATTATCCTTATTTGTCATTGGATTGGAGGGCTGTATCTTAGGACAATTTTTTTTTTTTAAAGATTGGCACCTGAGCTAACATCTGTTGCCAATCTTCTTTTTTTTTTCTTCTCCCCAAAGATTCCTGGAACATAGTTGTATATTCAAGTTGTGGGTCCTTCTAGTTGTGGTATGTGGGACGCCGCCTCAGCATGGCTTGGTGAGCGGTGCCAGGTCCACACCCAGGATCCGAACCAGTGAAACCCTGGGCCACCAAAGCGGAGCACGCGAACTTAACCAGTCAGCCACGGGGCCAACCCCTGAACAGTTTTTTTATACCCCTTCATGTTCTAGCAAAAACAGTTAAATGGCTTTCGTATTTCCCTGAAGTCTACTGGCTTACATGGGAAGATGCTTAGAATGGACAATCTGAGATTACATCTGTGTCAAAGTGTAGTTTTGAGGGGGATAATTAGGATTTTATGATTATTGGTTTTCAGAATGAATAGGTTGGAATGTCTAATTTTAATGATTTATAAATAGAGGAGACAGTAGAGAGAAGTGAGACATTTAATTTGTTGAAAATTCTACATTGAGTATATCTTCCTCTGCCGGCCCCCAGGTGACTTTCTGTTAATGATTTTAAAATGTCAACATCTTATATTTTTTCCCGACTGATCTTTTGGGAATATTCGGCACATGGTGTTCCATCTGATGAAATAAGAAAAAAATTGCAGATCTTCTTTCTCAAGGGAAATAATTAAATTATTTTCTCTTTTTATATAAACATTTACTTTGAAATATATTTATATTTCAAGGGCTTTGATATTTTATCCAAAGCATCATTTCCTCATACTGCCTCAACCTCAAAATGGAACTCCTCTTTAAAGTATTACCCAGTATCACAAGTTTATCATATGAGTTAAATTTATGTGCTAAATGGCTAAAAGTGAAGAGGCTCCACCCTCACCGCTTTTGCCCAAGTATATGGTGTCTGTGTTGGTAGAAATTTTATATTCTAAAACTTTCTAAATTAATCTAATCCATCTAGATTTTTAAATTTCAATTTTTAAAACTTAAAACAAATTTGTATGCATTTCTCCTTTGTAGCCATTGTCCTTTTACTTACCTTGCTCCCTGTTTCCAACCCCTTCTCCTCGTGCTGCTTCTTTTGTGTTCTTTGCGCTTCCCAGCACTCTCGTCTGTTCCAGCACTACCGTCTTCCAGAGAAGAGTGAGGTCTCCAGCGTCCTTTGCTCTTCCTGTCCCAGCCTGAGTGTCCATTTACAGCCTCTCCTCCATGGTTCACTTATGTGTTACTCCCCCGTCCTTCCATTGCATGACCGAGTGTCATGGGGGAGTGGAATGAGCCGGGGGGTGTGTGTGCGGAGTTCTGTTTGTGACTCTAGCTGGGTGAAGTTGTGCAGGTTTCCTAACCCATGACCCCAGCTTCTTCATCTTAATAAGGAGAAGATTGAACCAGTGATCTCTGAAATCTCTGCCAGTTCTTGCGTTGCATGATAAAGTGATTCACAACAAACTGTAATTAGGCTTAGCCTTCTGAGGATGGGGCAATGGACGTGTCTTTTCAGTTTGAAACAATAGCTTATTATCCAAATATGTGACTGTGTGTGTTAGATATATTTGAGCATCTCCACCTGCCTTCCCCACTCTCCCAGCCCACTCGGACTTTGGTCCAGGGAATAAAATGCAAGGAGTCAGTTTTTCAACCACCGACGTGTGTACATATGTCATCCGGTCCACCTTTGCGTGTGGGGTTCACGGTGAGAGAGGGTGGGTTAGGAGTAGAAACGTCTTCTGATGCAAAAGGACTCCTTTATTCTCACTCCCCATTATTTGTTACGGGTGCATTCTGTAAGTCAGAGCAAAAAATAAAATGACCAGCGAGTCCTGGTCCGTGAAGCCTGTTCTGTCCCCGGTAGCGCAGGATGAGGCCGGCAGCTGCCTCCCTGCCCTCCAAGTCAGTGTCGATGCCTCCGCTTGGGGAGGATGCCAGCAAGGGCGCCACTCGGGGAGGATGCCAGCAAGGGCGCCACTTGGGGAGGATGCCAGCAAGGGCCCCGCGCTGGTTCTTCCCCTGGGCTGCCTATTCTTAGATTCTGCAGTCTGCTGAGTTCTCAGAGTCTTAGAGGAAGACTCGAATAGCCAGGTTTGGGTCTTGGCCATGGTATATGGAGAAGTCGGACCCTTTGCATTACCATTGCTATTATTTTTCTCCATTTGTACTTTTTCACCATATACATCATTTACATTTAGGAGTGGATAGATTAATCAGTACGTGTTTCTCCCTTAAAAAATATCTTACGGGACACTAAGATTCTAGAGGATCATGTTTTAACACAATACAGTTTTTGAAATTTACGTTTTTGTTGGGCTTGGTGGTTTTTTACCCCCATTTCATCAACTCAGTTAGTAAAACCATTTTTTTTTTCTTTTTGGCAGGAGAGGGAAAAAGATACAGAAAAGATATAGAAGCAGCTAGCTCCCTCTCCCTCAAAGGTTGAGCTTTAGACTGTTGGTAACAATACAATCTACCTTCTTTCATTAAAAAAAGAAAAATTTCAAAGCTGTATTAAAAAAGTCACACATACACATGGGCATACACATACACACATGAATAAGGAATTTTTCTGCATGGTGTAAGATCCTCAAGGTGGAAAGAGCCTGCAGTGAATGGTGTTCCCCTTCCTGGCCTCCCACCGTCAGGTTCACCGCCATCGAAGATGCCAGTCGCTTGTCTCCCCGTTGGCTGTTTTAAAATTCTAGTCTTATTCTGGTAAATCCCTGTTTTCTCTGTTTTCCCCCCTCCTTAGTTATCTCAAATAGAACAGTCGTTTCAATCTAGCATTCACTGCACATGTTCCAGTCATGCGGTTACAAAGTTGACATTGCAGCCTCAGCAAAGGTTATCTCTTTAAAATTCTCTGAAATTCCCCTTTGGCACATCCATTTTGGCAGCTGGGTTTATATAGGAAAGTGGTAAAGCTTTTGGCTTCTCTTTTTGTGCTTGATAAAAATAGAAATCTCCGGCCAGAAGGGCAGCTGGGCAAGAAGCTCCTTCTGTAGTTCCCATCCCTGGTCCTTGCTGAGTGTTTGCCATGTTCCCTGTAGTAAATGGGATCCCTACCACGTGCGTGTGAGCCAAGTGGGTGGTTTTTTAAAACATGAACATACTGTAGCCTGACACTTATTTTAAAGTCTTATTAGAAAACCCTGCTGTTCTAACATGTGTGTGAGGGACTGTTGTACTGTTATGACTTTTGATTTTGTAATCTTTTCGTAGTTTTCCCTTTTTTTTTTTGAGGAAGATTAGCCCTGAGCTAACTGCTGCCAATCCTCCTCTTTTTGCTGAGGAAGACTGGCCCTGAGCTAGCATCCATTCCCGTCTTCCCCTACTTTATACCTGGGACACCTACCACAGCATGGCTTTTGCTGAGCAGTGCCATGTCCACACCCGGGATCCAAACCGGCAAACCCCGGGCCACCGAGAAGCAGAACGTGCACACTTAACCACTATGCTACCGGGCTGGCCCCTTTTTGTAGTTTTTAAAAAGATTGGAACAACTCAAAGATTATATTCACTGATTCAAGTCTACCTGTTGCAGTTTGGGCAGAAATATAACAGGAAAGATGGAAACTCCAAATTGCTTTCTGATGAGAGGTATTGATCACTAAATAAATGACATCACGTGCCTGTTTTCTTGGAAAAGTGCTTTCTGGGGTGAAGACAGCTGAATCCCTGGGAGGCTGCACAGGCCTTTTCTTTCTCTTTTTTTATTTTCAAGTTGCTTTTTCTAGGAGAATGTTGCTTCTGTTGGCAGAATTGACGGTTGATTGCCTTCAGAGCCCTTCGTTTCTTTCTGTTGTGCTATGACCTCCTCGGAAGCCCAGCCTTGTGCAAGTCCGGTGGATGCATTTCCATAGTAAAGATCCTCTAATTTAAAAATGCCTATGTTTGGTATAGAAACCGCATGACTGGAACATGTGCACTTATCTTTCATTTTGTTTTAAACGTAAATGGTGGTAACCTAGATGTCAAAGCTTCCATATTAGAAATAAGAAATAAAAATTTAACAATATTTTCCTGCTTATATTATTACATAAATAAGGCATATAGACTCACTTTTTTTTTCCCCTCCCCTGTGATGATATATAAAAGATTCTAGACCACTTGTTTTTCTGTGCAGGTTCTGTTTTCTTCAAAAACAGGCAATATGAATGACAGTCTTTTGCTCTTAGGCACACACTCTTCCACCCCCACTCCTGATTTATATATGTTGCAAATATGCTCTTTTTTGGCTAAAATTTTTAGAATGAGATTTATTATCTTGTGCATTGAACGTATACTTTTTCTCTGAAGCTGCAGATTTTTTCTTGTTATGCTTCTGTTTTGTCAAAAAGCGCACTGTAAACTTTATAGATCTGTGATATCGAATGCCCTCGATGGATCCTTGGGAAGAAAGTGTTTTAAAGTGCATAATTAGGGCACTTGAGCATAAAACTACAATTATACACTTGTGTGTTAATTTTGTGTACAGTAAGACTTTAGTTCAACGCTGGTTGTAAATGAGAGGAAGCATTTTACTGCCAGTGAATAGCTGCATTTTATGAATACTTAAACAAAATCTCCTCTAATTGGCTGACCTGGAAAGAAAGGTGAAAACATCTGTAGTTAGGAGGTGGAGAATACAAAATGTATACTAGAGGTTTCTCTGTAACAGTAACTAGAAAAGTAATCTTACTTTTGTGTACGCCCATCCTTCCTGTGCCTTGGCATCATTCATGCTGTTTTCCACAATAAAGACTAACAGAGTGAAAGCAGTTTAGATAAGCCAATGAAAATGACCAAGGGACAGAGCAGGATGATAGCAATTGACAAGGAATCGTGGATCTGGTAGCATAAAGGCTTTATCTTGAATTGGTTGACCATCCATTTGTTAATCAAATTCTGTGCCCTCGCATTAGGGGGCACTCCTTGAAGCTTGGAGTTAATTTTGTGCAAACCAAATGATGTACCGCTTTACAAAGTGGATAATAATGTTCCAGAACTTGCTACCCTCAAGAGGTAGTGTGGACTAGAAATATAAATTAATTTAAGACGGATATAAATAACTTGATGGAGAATAGAATGATAATGATTACGAAGAGGAAATAAAGACTGTTCAGGATATATCCCTGACTTTTGGAAATTGAGGTCATGAAAGCCACTACCATTTAGTTCCCACAGCCGTATAGAATATGCACTCTGCAGAACGCTGGTCTGACCTAGTATTCGCATAAGCTGTGATTTGCTAAATAGAGAGCAGCTGGACTTAGAATAAGCAGTGAAATTTTGTAGGCAATTAATAATTGTAAAGAAATCCGAGAGAGATTATATGTATATTATTTTCACTGTGTTTATGTTTGTAATCTTATATTGTGTCTACCTGTTAAGGAAGTTTTAGAAAAGAAATTTGTCATGAAAAATGATGGCAAATTAGAACTTTTCCATTTGACAAGTCAGATGAATTAAAAACAAATTGTAAGCTAAAGGAGGGGGTTAAAGTAGCCCAGATATGTTGGTTATTTTTCAGTCAATCAAACAACAGCAGTGTTTGTGGCCCGGACATTATCTGTCAGGAACAAGGCGTAGACGAAGGTGTGGGTGGGCTCCATAGCAGTGTGAGCTGTGCAGCTAGGCTGCTGGTGTGATTGCTCATTGAGCCTGTGCTGGAGTTTCAGACGCTGCTTGACTCTTGCGTGCTTCGCCAACCCCTTCAACTCTGGGTTGTCTTTTCTCTGTTAATCCAGGGGAGCTGGACAGAATTTGAAGGAACTTAGTGTTCCTGTACAGTGCATACAATAAGCACTCAACATACATTTGTTGCATGAAGGAGTCATTTCGGGAAATTGTGCAGGGTTTTTTTTTTCCCCCTTAGGCAAGTCTAAGGACAAGTTGTTTTTTCTTTTTAAAATCGGAAAGTGAAAAAAAGCGTCTAAATCGTTTAGGAGTCTCGGTTGGGAACTTAGCTTCAGGGACTGCAGATTGTGGAGCACTCGTAGGATCTTGACCTTATAAACTTTATTACCTTCCAGCACGTTATTTTTGACCGGACATGTTGACATAATAAAATTTCCTCATGCACTTGGTTCAACCACACAGCGGCTCAACCTCTGGATTCCTTGCTGTGGGGAATTTTGAGTCTGTCTCTGACGCATGAAAAATAGCGTTTGATCTTTCTGTGAAATCGGAAGCCAGCAGAATTTGCCACAGTAAAGCCTAAAATGTAGCATTTGTGAACTTACAGTTTTTCCTGTGCTTTTTCCTTCCCGTTTTGTAGAATTTACCTGGAGGGGCTCAAACCTCTGATGAAAAACAAACGAGTAAAACTTAAGGAGCTTTCTGCTGTTAAAGATAAATTGTTATGATATACTTTTTGATAACTCTTAGAAAGACAGCAATAAATAATCCAGAATAAATTAAATTTTGTTCGAGATTCGTGAAAAACACTGAGTTGGTTTAAGAAATGATATATACCATTTTGGTGTATATTCTTCTAGGCTGTTCTTTACTCATATACCACACACGCAGATTTTCATATTCAAAAATAACATTATACTATATATATTGTTTTGTGACCTGCTACCCCTTGAGCCCCACCTCAATAATCTGTCAACAGCCCTTCTTCCTTTTTTTTTTTTTTTGCTTTTTCTCCCCAAATCCCCCCAGTACATAGTTGTATATTTTAGTTGTGGGTCCTTCTAGTTGTGGCATGTGGGACGCTGCCTCAGCGTGGCCTGATGAGTGGTACCAAGTCCACACCCAGGATCTGAACCAGCGAAACCTTGGACTGCCGAAGTGGAGCACCTGAGCTTAACCACTCGGCCACGGGGCCAGCCCCTGCTTCTTCCTATTAAATACATATTATGTACAATGAGATTCATTGATTTTAATGGCTGTATGATATTTTATTGGAACTCCCCCTCCCTTTTTTTTAGCCAATCCCTATTGATTGTCATTTAGACATTTAGGCTCTTTCCATGTTTTTGAATGGGATGCTATCATGGAGGGTACAGTGACCTCCTTGCTACACATATCTTTGACTACTTGTTTCATATTTTTTTCTTAAGATAAATTCTCAAAAGTAGAGAAGAAGGGATATCGTTTCTATACGTATTGTGACTTGCCTTAGATATTTCAATTTACACACCCACCATAGTTATTTCAGGATGCCCAATTGCTGTGTAATATTTTGGATTATGTAAAGGGAAAGTAGGAAAGCTCCCTGTGGAGCACCTAGGAACAGTCATTATTTAATTGTCACATAGGAAACTTACATCAAGGCATAAATAAAGCAGGAATGGTTTAACATAAATGTTATAAAAATGTTTGAGGTCAAAAGTTTAGGTACTTCCTTCACTATTAAATGTATATACATATTTTTTAAGGTATAACTTACATACAATAAAATGCTCAGATCTTAAGTATACGGTTTGATGAGTTTTAACAAATATGTCCATCCATAAAACCATCACCCTAATTAATATACAGAATATTTTTGTCACTCCTGGAAGATTCCCTCATGCCTCTTTCTAGCCAGTCTCCATATCCCACAACCAATGCTGTGATTTCTGTCATTCTAAATTAGTTTCGCGCGTTTTTGAACTTCATATAAACAGATCATACAGTGTGTTGAATGTAAGAAAAGAAATGAAAGAAAAGATAGGTAAATTGGACAACATCAAAATTAAAAACTTTTGTGCATCCAAGGACACTGTCAGGAGAATGAAAAGGCAACCCACAGAATAGGAGAAAATATTTGTAAGTGTTATATCACATAAAGGGTTAATATCCAGAATATATAAAGTTGTATTGTACACACACACATATATATACACACAACTCAATAACAAAGAAGCCATTTAAAAAATGGACAAAGGACTTGAGCACATTTTTCCAAGTAAGATAAACAAATGGCAGACAAGCATGTGAAAAGATGCTCAACATCGCTAATCATTAGGGAGCTGAAAATCAAACCCACAATGAGATGATACCACTTCACACCCGTTAGGATGGGTGTTAGAAAAACAAACGAAATACCAGGTGTTGTCAGGGATGCAGAGAAATTGGAACCCTTGTGCACTGCTGGTGGGAATATAGAATGGTCTAGCTGCTATGAAAAACAGTGGCACGGTCCCTTAAAAAATTAAACATAGAACGACCGTATGATCTAGCAATTCCACTTCTGGGTGTATATCCCAAAGAAGTGAAAGTGAAGGCTTGAACAGATATCTGTCTGCCTGTTTTCATGGCAGCATTATTCACAGTAACGAAAACGTAGACACAACCCGAGTGTCCACCATCGATAACTAGGAGAAGGAAATACTGTATAGACTTGCAATGGAATATTTTTCAGCCTTAAAAAGGAATGAAATTCTGATACGTGCTGTAACATGGGTGAACCTTGAAGGCGTTATGTGAAATAAGCCAGACACAGAAGGACAGGTATTGTATGATTATGCTTGTGTGAACTACCTAGAATAACCAGATTTGTCGAGACAGAGAGCAGAAGAATGGTCACCAGGGGCTGGGATGGGGCGTGGAGATGGAGAGTCAGTGTTCAGTGGGGACAGAGTTTCAGTTCGGGGTGGTGAGGTTCTGGAGGTGGGTAGTAGTAATGCTTGCATGACTGTGAATCCACTTAATGCTCCTAAACTGTGCGCTGAAGAATGGTTGAAACAGTACATTTTATGTTACGTGTATTTTAGCACAGTGAAAAAGAACAACAGGTCTTTAATCGGGAAAGCTGAAGATACGGAGAAAAGTGCTCATTCCATTCCATACCATAAAATGAGTATGTTGCAATTCAGAAATGGGGGGTTTTCCATAGATTAAAAATATGTTAAAAATCTGTGATAAGCTTAGGACAATGTAAAGTATTACGGTTGATCTTAAATTGTTTTCCTCCAAAAGGAGGGACAAACTGATAATGTAAATGGACTCAGATAATCCAGAGGTGCCAGGTGCATAATAGAAACTGTGGCATATTTTGGTACCATAACTTGCAAGCGCACATCAAGGAGGGTTGTGATATCTCTTGCAGTGTTTTTATGAGCTGCTGTGGAGATGGAACATTGGGCTGGGCCATTGTGTAGCTCAAGGCACAGAGCTCTTCCATTTGTATGTCAGGGGTGGGTGATTTATGTATTTTTTCCAGAGGGTTCAGTCAACAGCTACTCAATGAGCTCTTACTCCAGACCCTGCGTTCTGAGTACAGCAATGAACTGAACTGCCAAGGCCCCGTGGTGGCTTGGGCAGATCAATTTATAAAATCCCAGACTTGAAGGTAGATGGGTTTCTTAATTTTGTAAGGATTTCACAAATCCTTTAATGTACTATTATGTTTTATTTTTATAGTATGTTTATTTCTCAAACTTTTTTCACTATAGAACTTATTTCTGTGAGTTAACTTGCCAGATGAGTGTCCCTTGTAGGAGCCATAGGGAAAATGCTGGTATAAATGTCAGAGATTTACCCATTTACAGGAAACCTAGACGACCATAACCAAGGCTTTGGCCTCGCCTTGCCCCAGGCGAAAGGCCTGGAATGGATTAGGGTCCCTGGAGCAGCGCAGCCCACCGAGGCTCTTTTCTCTCAAGGCCCTGTCCTGGGGGCTGTTGCCTCCATGCCTCTTCCTTTGGGGGCAGAGCAAGGAGAGAATATGTGGGGTAGGGTGGAGGTAACATCTTTATTTTAGAATTTTGAATTATGAAATGACTTAGGCATACAGAAAAGTACAGAAACAGATATAATAGACGCTTGTGTAGTTACACCAAGGTAATACGTGTTAACATTTTGGCACATTTGCTTCTATCTCCCTCTTTTTTTTAAAGGGAAAAAAATGCAAGGCTGAAGGTCCACCCCATCTTTTCCTCTCTCCCCACCCCAGAGAGAGTCATATATTTCCTTTTCAATGCATGTTTTTGTACTTTTACTATATATATGTATTCATAAATAATATATGCTACTATTTGGTGTATTAAAAATTTATACAAATGGTACCTCATTCCATTAACCTTTTGTTGCTTTCTTTTCATTTTTTGTTTTGCTGAGGAAGATTGGCCCTGAGCTAACATCTGTTTCCAATCTTCCTCTTTTTTTGCTTGAGGAAGATTGGCCCTAGGCTACATCTGTGCCAGTCTTCCTCTATTTTGTATGTTGGATGCCTGCCACCGCATGGCTTGATGAGCCACCTGTAGGTCTGCACCCAGGATCCAAACCCATGAACCCGGGCTGCTGAAGCAGAGTGCACTGAACCACCAGGCCGGTCCTTGTTGCTTTCTGCTTTCTTTTTAAATTCAGCATTGTATTTTTAAGATTTGAACCATTTTGATACGTGAGTCTTAGTACTTGCTTTTTTTTTTTTTTTTTACTACTATATAGAATTCCCTTGTATGACTACAGCAAGCTCTACTTTTTCCATTCACCTACTGCGTTAGAGTTAGATTGTGTCCTCTTTCATGGGTGTATATTTACAAGGAGAATTGCTAGGTCATAGTGTCAGTGTGCCTTTCAACTTAGTGGGGAAACTGCTTTCTAAAACTTCTTTAGAAAGAAGAACAGGGAGAAGATAAACCTTGATCATTTCTTCAATTTTGAAGTATGAGCAAGGAATTTAAGGTTAGGTAAAATGAAAAATAGAGCCTGGAATTCTGCACATAGAACATGATACAGAGATGTGACAGTTCTCATGTCCTCTCTATATAAAAAAAAGTATTTACTTAGTAAATACTTAAGCGAATCATTGTTAGCTAGACTTTGCAATAATGCTTGAAAGCGTTCATATTTCTTTGAAAATTGGAATAAATTTTTTGTTATTGTGCGTGCTCACGCTCCACTTTAGGATCCTCTTTATTTAGAAGTGAGTGAAATAAATTCTTGTTTGTCTTGTTTTTTAAATAACAAACAGAAAAGCTTGGATCCCAGGCATTTTCTGGAGATTTCCATCTCGTTTAGTTGAGTGATTTTCTTTGTATTCAAACCATTATAAAGGTGCGGGGCATTGGCTGGGCCGTAATCACTTAGAGGAGTTCACAGTTAACAGCCCAGGACGCTGTGTTGCTGTTGGTATGAGGTTCAGTGCTTTTGACTGTTAGATGAAGCTAAACATATGTGTATCAAAAACCTGGATGGTACAAGTGACTTCAATTTTATAACGTGTTCCTTCATTAGTTCAAAATTTTATATAATTATAACTTGATCTAGTAATCCATTAAACAACATTCATTCATTCAACAAACATTTATTGACTGGTGGGCCCTCTTCAAGGAGGCATGACGTTAGTGTGGGAGCTTATAGTCCAGTGAAGAGGATATTCAGTAAACCCCTGAGTGCATAATCAAGGCGTTAACTACCTAAATCAGATCACCTCTGCTGTGGAACTGGCATGAGAGTGATGGCGGTCGGCGCTGGGCTCAGGGGGGCTGGTCAGGAAAGGGGCGGCATCTGAGCTGAGTGCTTTGTATCCTCACCTCTCAGTGGTTCCTGGTGCTCAGTCGCTTGGTTAAATTTCACTTGCATCCAGCAGCCTGGTGACCTTATTTGCCCTGAATGCGGTTGAGAACTAAGAGGTCAACGAGGACACCCTGAGAAGCCAAGATGGATTTCACAGAACTTGAAGCGGAAAGCTCAGTGCTTCCCTCATGGCTCGTCCCCTGGGCCTTCATCCTTTAACAGTGAGGCGGGGTCTCAGTCCGCAGGGCATCCCGTAGAGCAGGGAGGTCAGAGTGCCCAGCAGTGGCTGAGTGTCTGGATGGTGTGTGAGAAGACGGCACAGCCAGACCAGGGTGACACCCTGGGGCTTGTCCAACAGCCTCGACCGTCAGTGTGCTACAGCTCAGCCCGTCGATTTATGCTTCCTGATAATGATTGTTTGGTTTAAGATGTCAGGAAAGCACGTGATAGATCTTTGAAAGCCCTGCGTCTAAACTGATTAAAACAAAAGCAATATTGATCCTCAAAGAATTAGACTTTAGGGCCAGACAACTGAAGTAGTCTATTTCGAAATTGGTTTTTAAAAGTAACGCTTAGGAAATAATTAATATTTTAGAGAGGGCACGACAACTTGTAGTTTAATAAGTAATAACAGCATCCGTGTGGAATTCCAGGTAGGATTATTATATTGCTGGTTGTGATACTGTGTACTGAGAGAGAAGGTAGCCCCATCGTACAGGTGGAGATGTGAGACAAATATCATTTCGTGATTGACCATCTTCACGCAACTGAGGGACACGAAGACTTGGATTCAGATTTCGTGCACTTCTAACCCAGAGAGTCTTTAGCTAAACTCGAGTTGAGGAGTCTGCTCTGTTGTGGCGCCCGCATGAGGACAGTAGACCAGGGGCAGCCACTGGGCACTAGGCCCCAGGTCTGAGCAATAGCCCGGTTTGTACTGTGCTGTGTGTTACCTCATCCCAGGCACTCGGAGGGTGAGGTGCTGGTTAGGTTAGTGCCAGAGGACGCAGACCACGCATCTGAAAGGCGAGCAAATCGATTTTTAATTTTTTTGATGGCTTCCCCTGTGACATTTTTGATGGCTTCCCCTGTGAAGTTTGCCGTGTTCTGCGGGGTCATTGCTCTGGCTCCGCTGAAGACTTGCTTGCATTCCCTCCCACCCTAGCTGCACCCCGACTTACCCCTGAACTTTCCAGAGCTGGAATGGAGAGTAACAATTCTAACCGGTTCATGCTTGCACCAGTGTTCGTAGACTCCTGCCATGTGTCCTGTTGTTGTCTTGCTGAGAAAACGGAGCCCCCTCCCCAAACAACACTTCCATGTTGTGTGTAAGGGTTTCTGTAAACCAGAAAGTCAACATATTAAAGTGCGATTCATAGGGGAGTTGCTGGCTGCGTTGACGGAGCTTTGCAGTCATTTCAACACTGGCGAAAGTGTTATCCTAACTGCTTCAAATCAAACTGCAAAGATGCTTGTGTGAAATGCAGTATTAGATATCAAATCTAACATATGGGTGTTGAGCGGAAGGATATGTGTTGTGGTGGTATATGGTGTTCTAGCATGTGGAGCTGTATTTTATGGAAATTCTTTGGCTTGGCTTATGGCTGGGACATACATTCATTATGAAATATCAAGCTGTAAAATAAATAGAAAGCAAAGAATTCAACTGTGCTGTTAAACGGTTTCCAATACAAACTCGCCTGCTCTGTTGACTTAGGCTCTGTGTGATGAGAGGCATTTGTGAGCCATTGTGGCCAAGTGCTCTGTCATCATTGCTGACAGATCTTGAAAACAATCTAGATCAGGTCAAAAGGAATATGAACTTTAGCTTTTTCCATTTTTTCCTTTTACTTCGTCGGATGTGTTCTGAATTACTGTGCTAATTGGTTCTAGAGGCAAAGTGTTTAATTTCCTCCTTTTACCATTCCGTCTTCTTCCTCATTCATAGTCTCTAGTAAATTGGTTTTTTAAGCGTGTGTCTGGAACTGATCACTGAGTTCTCAAGTGTGTGGGCTTATGGGGCTCCAGTTCTTGGAGTTCTCAAATGGCCCGTATTGTGGTATTAACAGTGACTTCACCATTCTCGTCTCTGGAGTGCTTTTTGCCATCCTGATTACTTGTTTTTCTTTTCCTCTCCTACTCTCTCTCCCAATTAGAAAAAAAGTCAATAGATTTCTCATTTGAAAAAACATTAAAAAATATCGTCAATGGTGTATTTATGGCATGAGGAAGGACTTTCCTTTGAACAGTGATTTCAAGGATTTTTAGGCTCATGTCAATTAGAGGTGGAGAAGACTCATTTGGGGCCATTTTTGTCTATCTCTCTGCTCTTTGCGGTGCAGTGTGCTTTGGTTTACCTCATTACCTGTTTTATCAACTAGGAAAATACTCCCTTTGTATTAGACATGAATGTCTTTCCTTCAAGAACTCATTGATGATTATATTGTTTGATATACATAGTATTACTTTCTAAAGGGTTTTATTTGATTGTAAAGCAATGTAGTTTCTTTTTAGCAAAAATAGCCCATGGAATTGCTAATGTAACTGGTACAGTATCTGCTACAAATGTTCTGGGACGTTCTGACCTCAGTTGAAACAAACACGCAGCCTCTACATGACCCAAACTACAAGCATCCTACAAAATGCTAGTCAGTGAACTTGGACTGGTGGAGTTCATTTTCATTTTGAGTGTTGCATGAGAATGGATTAACTTAATGCTTTGACTTTCTTAGCAGAGACTATTTTTAAATGTCAGTATAGAGAGCTTTTCCCTCTGCCGGGTTTTTATGATGTTATCAATATTTGATATCTGATCAATTATTTTTCAAAGCAATGTCAAATTATCTTTGACTTCATTGACAATATGTGAATAGAAGGCAGTGTGCCGATTTATCTAATGGAGAGAATGTTAAAAATATTGAATTGCTTAGCAAAGACTCCCGTTCTTGTTGCTGAGTTGAAACCATATTTGATTTCCTTGAATTGCACATTTTGACTTTCTCACTTGCTTTGCGTGACTCCTTGACAGATGCCACCTCAGTATGGACAGCAAGGTGTGAGTGGTTACTGCCAACAGGGCCAGCAGCCTTATTACAACCAGCAGCCGCAGCCTCCGCACCTCCCTCCGCAGGCGCAGTATCTGCCATCCCAGGCCCAGCAGAGGTACCAGCCGCAGCAGGTGAGCACAGCTCCTGGTCCCCGGGCCTCTGTTCTGCCCCCGTGGCCTGTGCGCAAAGGCCAGGCTGGGGTCTGAGACCTCTTCCTGTCCCATTTGAAAAATTCTGTTCTCAGTGGGAAAAAAATGTAGGTTTGAGAAAATGCAAAACCATAACCTGATCTAAACTGTTTGTTTGTTTCTGGATGGGTGTTTGAGATTGAAGGGCGGGAAGAATGACTAGTTTCATGGCTTCTTACGTTACTTGTTAGTGACAGCAGAACATGCCAGTCATTTCGTGTTCAGTGTCATTTGTGTTCTGAATCTCTCAAGAAAGCGCTCTGTCACTTTCTTGAGGCTTATTCAGGAAAATGGTTTTATCGATCATTTAATCTTGCTAGTTGGCACATAACTTGGTATTTTTATCTTGAGCTTCTTTGGGCTTTGTTTCTGTTTTAATGGTAAGTGCTACTATATCAAAATGCTGTTGCCTTTGGCAGTGTTATTTTTCTTAAACTAGCTTATAAGCAGATAATCACTTCAATTACAATATATTAAAATACTAAGGGGAATCGTGTACTTTATGTATATTAAGCAGTTTCTAGTTTAAATTAGCCTCAGTAAATACTCTTTTAGGTTATTGGGCTATATATTTCAGCTTACATGATCTGTAGAAAAATGTACCTATGCGTTTGGTAAAGTGATTGTTTCATGTTGTTTTAGAGACTATTACTGAGTGATATTAAAAGGCGTCGTGAGCTTGGGACTGGTACCCTGAATCCGAATAAAACTCTCATAGCTCTTCCAGTCAGAAGCATGAAAACGTAACTTTCCATTTTATATTGTCCTCTCTTCCTTTCTCTTTTGTGGGGTGGGGGCGGTGAGACAGGGAAGACAGTGACACTGACCCTTCAGTTTTTAAAGTGTTTCACACGTCTTGAAGAGATCGTTGATGCTAAGCAAAATATATAAAAATAGGAAGCTTGATTTCAATCAGTTCAGCTGATTTCTTAGGTATTTTCTTGGGTTCATTGGAGTCTTCTCCCACGTGGCTTTTACTGAAGAGTTCTAAAGAGGAGTTAGGACTTCAGACAAAACATGTTAGAGCAGCAGCTGAGATGGGAGATCCTGTAGAATCTTATTTTTGCATATATGTTTTCAAAATTTTGGTATTATATAAAGGGATTTATAGACGTAGGAATGTACATTATTGCACCGTTATTTGGTCTAGTCTTTTATTAAAATGTGGGAAAATTAAACAACCTTTCAATCTCATTGCTTTTTAAGTGAGAGAGGCTGGTGTCTGATTTTATGATGTATAAAGTGACAGGCTTTTTCAAGGGCTTTCGGGGTCTTACTGAACTTCTCTGTAGACATAGACTGTTTCGTCATGTCGTCAGAATTTAAGGACTCAGAGAGATTACTCCTTTTACTGTGCTGTGCTTAGGTGAATCTCTGATTGTAAAACCCGTTTGATTAAAGATTCTGAGTGCCAGTCATTTCCTTCAAGACCAAGCTCAAAATTTACTTCCTGTATGAAACAGTCACTGATGACTTGTAGCACGTGGCAATTAGTTATTTAATATCCTTCCCATTTAAATATTTAAAGCATACTACAGGTAACGTCTTATTTTAATGAATACTATTTTAATGTGCTCAGTTTAACTCTATTTTATACTTTGATTGATACTATCATGATTTTATTGACTTGAATACAATAAATTATATGGCGGGAAATGCTATATAACCATGACACTCTAACATAAATATTGTCTTTTATTTTGCTGAGGAAGATGAGGAAGATTCACCCAGAGCTAACATCCGTTGCCAGTCTTTCTCTTTTTTGCTGAGGAAGATTCGCCCCGAGCTAACATCTGTGACAGTCTTCCTCTATTTTGTATGTGAGCCACTGCCACAGCATGGCCACTGATAGATGAGAGGTGTAGGTCTTTGCCCGGGATCTAAACCCAGGCTGCCAAAGTGGAGCCTGCTGAACTTAACCACTAGTCCACCGGGGATGGCCCATTATTGTCATTTTTTTATATTCTGAGGAAAACTAAACATTCCTCAGAGTATGTTGGAAACTTTTTCTTGTTTTCCTAACTCTCTGACTGTAGAATGCCTAAGAGTTTTTTGTTTCATGAAACTCATGATGGGACAAAGTGGTGGCAGTTGGAGACATTTACGTAGCCCCATCAGAGGGTCTGGTTTGACGGGGTCAGTTCTGGTTTGTAGGGAGTTAGATGTCCCAGTGGATTTGGAAAATTTATCTAGGAAATGAGATCTAACATTTTAGATATAGTTGGCTTCTCCAAAAACAGAATAATCCCCCCAAATCTATCTCAAAACAAAGTAAAAATAACCAATAGAGTATTTTCAAAATCAAGCCGAATTTTAATAAGAATTTGTGATACTGAATTCACGTACGTTTAAATTGGAAGAAACTCAACTACATTTAATGTAACAAGCCAGTGTTTCATAGGAGACAAAACGTTCCTTTCTGCAGACTTTCCTTTTGTTTCCAAACATAGCACACCTAGTCTATTGATGTTTATATTGGGGAATCAATCCCCAAATAATACTTTGTATCTTTTGTTAATATGATTAATACAAAAGCTAATTTTAGGGTTGCATTTAGATACCTCACTTTGTGTCTTTAACATTTTTTATAGTGTTTTGAATAATCAGTCCGTTCATATGTTTCAAAAATTAAAAAGTACAAGGAAAGGATACAGATAAAAGTCCTCCACCAACCGCACTTCCTCCTGCCTCGTTCACCACCCGCCTCAGCCTTTGCCAGATAACCACTTTATTAGTTTATTGTGTGTCTTTCTGATTTCTTTATACAAAGAAGCCAAATACCGTCACTTAATTTTTACCCTGTTTTTACACAAATGGTGGCATACTGTAACACCCTGAACGGACTCTTCTGTTCTTTGTCATCCCCCTCCCCCACCCATTTGAATACGTGTTCTGTAGATCTTTCCAAAGGAGTACAGAAAGCCATGCTTCGTTCTCTTTTTATAGCTTCTTCCCATGTTATGGACGTACCATAATGTATTTAACCAGTTTTCTTTTGATGAGCATGTAAATTATTTTTGGTTAGCAGTGCAAACAATACTGCCATAATAAACTTTGTCCATGTGTCATTTCATAAATGTGCAGGTGTATGTATAGGATAAATTCCTGGAAGTGAGGCTGCTGGGTCAATGAGTATATACAGTTATAATTTTGGTGAATATTGCTAGATTGTTACTCTCAGGGGTTGTACCAATTTATACTCCCACCATCGATGTGTGACAGTACGCGTTTCCCTACACATGTGCCAATAGCTTGGTTTCACGAAGCTTCTGAGATTTTGCCAATCTGATAATGTAGTTTTTTGGCTTTTTTTTTGGTTTTGTTTTTGAGGAAGATTAGCCCTGAGCTAACTACTGCCAATCCTCCTCTTTTTGCTGAGGAAGACTGGCCCTGAGCTAACATCCGTGCCCATCTTCCTCTACTTATATGTAGGATGCCTGCTACAACATGGCTTTTGCCAGTGGTGCCATGTCCGCACCCGGGATCCCAATCGGCAAACCCTGGGCCCCCAGGAAGCGGAACATGCGCACTTAACCGCGGCGCCACCGGCCAACCCCCGATAATGTAGTTTTAAGTTGCGTTTAGGAGTGATGTTGAGTCTCTCGTCTATTTCCAGGTGTTTGAGTTTCCTATTTTCTGAACTTAAATTCCTATCTTTTTGTCCTGAGTTTTCTCTTCAGTTGATGGTCTTTTCAAAATCAATTTATGAAAACTCTGCGTATGTTAGGAGACTCGGCTTTTGTCTGTGATGTAAGTTACTCACCACCCTCCCTCATCTTGTCATTTGTCTTTTGACGTTAATTATGGCACCTTTCTGGGTCATACACAGGGGCTTTTTAAAGTTTTAGAAATTTTTATATAGTCAAAATTATCAGTCTTTTCTTTTATGATCTCTGGATTTTATTTTTGGTGGCAGTACGAGCCTTCCATACTCCAAAGTTGCCAAGGAGCTTTCCCGTGTTATTTGTAGTATTTTTATAGATTCACTTTTACATTTTACTTATCCCAACCTACGGAGAGAGGTTAGATGCATCTTAATATTTTTTTTCTAGATGGCTACTTGGTTAAGTACCTTTTCTTTATTTCTTTATTTCTTTATTTTGAGGAAGATTAGCCCTGAGCTAACTGCTGCAAATCCTTCTCTTTTTGCTGAGGAAGACTGGCCCTGAGCTAACCTCCGTGCCCATCTTCCTCTACTTTATATGGGGACGCCTACCACAGCATGGCGTGCCAAGCAGTGCCATGGCCACACCCAGGAGCTGAACCAGCGAACCCCCAGCCACTGAAGTGGGATATGCAAACTTAACAGCTGTGCCACTGGGCCGGCCCCCTGAGTACCTTTTCTTGTTAGATTATTATATGAGGACTCTCTAGGGAAACAGAATGTTTATATGTGTACATTTACACATCCTATGGATCAGGATAAAGAGATTTATTATAAGGAATTGGCTCTCACAGTTATAGAGGCTGGCAAGTCCAAAATCCACAGTTTGGGCCAGCAGGGGCAGAGCTGATGTTCCAGTTCTAGTCCCAAGGCTGGCAGGCTGGAGACCCAGGAGAGCCACTGGTGAAGATGAAGTCCAAAGCCAGTCTGCTGGGAAATACCCTCCTGCTTGGAGGAGTCTGGTCTTCTTGTTCTATTCAGGCCTTCAAGTGATTGGATGAGGCCCACCCACATTGTGGAGAGCAGTCTACTTGATTCACAGTCACTGATTTAAATGTGAATTTCATCCAAAAACACTCTTCAAGTTGACACATAAAATTAACCATTACAGTTATCTTTCCCCAATTGATTGAAGATGTCGCTTTTATTGTTTCTGAATTCCCTTAGGTACAGTATTTTGAGGTTATTCTGGGATTTTTCATTCTTTTTCGTTGGTCCTTCTATTAATGCACCAGTACTAGACTGTTTTTATTATTTTTTAGTATTTGGTAGGATTGGTATATCTTAATTCTTCTTTTTTAGAGTTTTCTTAGTTGTTGGAGTTTGCTTATTTTTTTTAATGAACTTCATTTCTTACCATGCTTTTTGAAAAGAATGCTGTCTTTTTTGTTGTTATAATGGGATCTTTTTTTGTTATATATATATATTTTTTTTTTTTGAGGAAGATTAGTCCTGAGATAACATCTGCTGCCAAGCCTCCTCTTTTTTTTTTGCTGAGGAAGACTGGCCCTGAGCAAACATGCATGCCCATCTTCCTCTACTTTATACGTGGGATGCCAACCACAGCATGGCTTGCCAAGTGGTGCCATGTCTGCAGCTGGGGTCTGAACCAGTGAACCCCAGGTTGCTGAAGCAGAACATGTGCACTTAACCACTGTGCCACTGGGCCAGCCCCTTGTTATATATGTTTAATTTTCAGTGAAACAGATGATACTTATAAAAGAATATGGTAAAACAAAAAGAAGTGCCTCATGTGAACAACTTTTGCCTTGTTGAAGCCCACTGACCCCAGACCAGGAGCATACTTGTCCCGAGACAAGTTGGGTTTGTTCAGCTTGTGTTTCTGCAGGCCAGGAAAAATTTACCCGAGTCGCCTCAGGAGCATCGTGAAAAGATTTGGGGGTAGAGGGAGTGTCCAGGGTGACCTGTGTGCTGAATGGTTCTAAGAGGGATCAGGAAGTGGGGGTCAGTCCTGGGTTGGCTGCTCTCAAGAAGCTTGGGGGCGTTTGGTGACTAGGTGTCTCCATTTTTATCCACGAGGCAGGAGGACTGAAGTGGGGCCGGGTCATCACTGGCCAGGAAGCACCAGCCTCCGAGAGGAAGTGTCAGTTAGAAGACGCAGGTGTTTACCCCTTTGGTGGTCAGAAAGTGACCTGGTCCAAATCTGCTTTCAGCCCCGTTCTGTGCGGTGGAGATGCTTCCGTCGGCTTGTCCTCGTGGCCGGCTTCCCTTTTGTCCACGTTCCTGCTCCACCGTCCCCCCTCTGCTGGGGTCACTTCTCTCTCTTTCTTCACTGGTTTAGGTAGTTTTTAATTTCTTTTAAAACATTCTTCAACAAAGCTGTCGTATGTTTTTCTTAGAATTATTCCTGTATACCTTATATTTTTGTTGCTATTGTAAATTGTATCCTTTTAAAAAATTGTATTTTGTCATTGGTACTGGTATATACAAAATATAATGAACTTTATATATTAAACTTTTATGTCCGGTAACCCTTTAAGTTCTTGTTAATTCTACTAACTCGAATCATTTGTAGAGTCTCTTAGGTTTTCTCAATTTTTTTAACAAAATTGATTTTTAAAAAAAGCATGCCCTGGGACTGGCCTGGTGTGCAGCGATTAAGTTTGCATGTTCCGCTTTGGCTGCCTGGGGTTCGCCGGTTCGGATCCCGGGTGTGGACATGGCACCACTCATCAAGCCATGCTGTGGCAGGCATCCCACGTATAAAGTAGAGGAAGATGGGCACGGAAGTTAGCTCAGGGCCAGTCTTCCTCAGCAAAGAGAGGAGGATTGGCAGCAGATGTTAGTTCAGGGCTAATCTTCCTCAAAAATAAATAAATAAATAAAATTTAAAAAATTAAAAAATCGACCCCTTCCCCTTTTTTGTCTTTCTGAAGACTAGCTTCTCCAGTGCGTTGTTTGAACGGACTGTGCATTTTTGTATTATCTCTGACTTCGAAGAAGGCTTTCATCATTTCATCATTAAATATGATGTTTGCTCCTTTTTTTTTTTCTGTAGCCGCCCACTATTCCCCAAGATAGTTCCCTTCTTTTTAAAGTTTGCTGAGAGATTTTAGCGTGACTGGATGCTGGATTTTATCTTAGGTGTCTTTTTGTAACTATTGAGAGGATTGCTTTGTTTTTCTCTTTTAATCTGTTATTGGGGTGTATTATTTGTGTTGTTTTTTTTAAAGTATTAAACCAAACATGCGTTTGGGGTAAACCCAGCCTCCTGGTGTATTATGTTTTTATACATCATTGAATTCAGTTTGCTGGACGTTTATTTAGGTTTCTTGAATCAGTGTTCGTGAATGAGATTGAGGTGCAGTTGTCCTTGTGAGGTTTCGCATCTGCATTATGGGGTTTTGCAAAATGAACCGGAGAACAGTCCCTTTTTAAATTTAAAATGAAATTTAAATTTAATTTTACTTTATGTTAAAATTTGGAATGATCCGTTCTTGAATGTTGGGTAGAAGTGTCTGGAAAACCATAAAGGATTGTGTAGCCCTTGTTTTTTTTTAAAGATTTTATTTTTCCTTTTTCTCCCCAAAGCCCCCCAGTACATAGTTGTGTATTTTTAGTTGTGGGTCATTCTAGTTGTGGCATGTGGGACGCCACCTCAGCATGGCTTAAATGAGCGGTGCCGTGTCCGCGCCCAGGATTCGAACCGGCGAAACCATGGGCTGCTGAAACAGAGTGTGTGAACTTAACTACTCGGCCACAGGGCCGGCCCCAGCCCTTGATTTTTAACTTTTGTCCCATTCCTGATTTTTTACTTTTGATCTTATTTCTTTTGTGAATATAGGCTTATTCAAGTTATCAATTTCTTCTTGAGTCAGCTTTTTGCTTATATATATTCCTTTGTATTAGGAATTTATCCATTTCATCCAGTTTTTCAAGTTTATTGACATAAAGTTGTTCATAATAGTTTTTATTACTTTTAGTTTCTATAGCATTTTTTTTTTTTTGAGGAAGATTAGCCCTGAGCTAACATTTGTTGCCAATCCTCCTCTTTTTGCTGAAGAAGACTGGCCCTGAGCTAACCTCCATGCCCATCTTCCTCTACTTTCCATGTGGGATGCCTACCACAGCATGGCTTGCCAAGCGGCGCCATGTCCTCACCCGGGATCCAAACTGGTGAACCCCAGGCCGCCGAAGCCAAACATGTGCACTTAACTGCTGCGCCACCGGGCCAGCCCCTTAAAGGCATTTTAATTCATAAAGTTCTTCCTTCTTTCTTTTGTTCTTGGTTAATCTTGCCAGTGATTCGCCTTTCCATGGCAACTTTGGTTGTTGTCCTCTCTATTACATGTTCTTTTTTAAAAGTTTACTTGAATTCTGTGTTTACGTTATGTCTTGCTTTCTATTTTATTGATGTTTATTTAGTAATTAAGGGAATGCTTAGCTTATTTGAAACATTTTTGTCTGATGAAGCCAAATGTAAGACTAAAACATTTCCTCTTAAGTACAGCTTTGGCTGAATCTCTCAAATTTTGGTGTGCATTATTTTCGTTCTGTTTTAGTTCTAAGAATTTTCTTTCGTACCTTCATTCTCTGTTTTTGAAGACAGCTTTATCGAGGCCTGGGTCTATGTTCTCTTCCCTCCGCAGGATTGGTGTGTGCTTTTGCCAGTTGCCTGTGGGCACAGTCCTCTTTTGTGTTCTATTTTGTAAAGTTTTATTACCAAAAAATTCTTAATATGCTGATAAACAGAATGGTATAATGAACACTCACATGTTGCCATAATTGATCTCATTTACTACCCTGGCCCCATTCAGGTGTCCCCAGTCGTCCTCAGAATGCTGTTATAGTCAGTTTGTTTCAAGCAAAATTCAGACAAGGTTAATACACTAGTTTGGTTCCTGAGTCTTTTTGTCTGGAGCAGTTCTCTCTTGCCCTCTTCTGGTTCATTTCTTTGGCGTTTTGAAAGAACTGACTCAGTTGTCCTGTGAAGTGGCTTTGTCTGATTGTTCTCTCTTAATGTGGCTTAACTTGTTCATCCAGCCCTTCTATTTCTTGTAAATTGCATGCTACATCCGAAGGCTTGAAGGGAAACATTTTTGTTTGTGGTTGTTGTACATCATGTCCCCAACATTTTGGGCCCTGTTCCTGTCCAGTGGAGGGGTCTGTGATCCCCCCTTTGAGTGAAGAAGCCTCCGAATGGCTTTAGCCCAGGCTGTCAGGTGACCATCAGCTGGCTGTCTTCCAGCCGAGGCTGCGGAGACATCGTGATGAAGACAAGCCTTCCCCTTTGTGCTCGGTCCAAATTCCTCATCCACAGAATCTGTGAGCATAACACATGCTGGTGACTTGAGGCCACTAAGTTTGGGGTGGTTTGTGACACGTCATTCCTGACAGACATAGTGGGAACACTTCACAGGTGATGCTCTGAGAGTATTACATCAGGATGAACATCCTGTTTCGTTGTCCCACAATAGTGAGGTTAAGATTGATCAGTGGGTTCAGGTAGTGATAGCCTTGGGGACCACTTTAAATGGAATTCTCTTTTTGAGGTTTTGCAGACCACACCATTCAGTTAATTTTGACCAGAAGCCCTGGTGATGGTTAGCCTGTGGTTGCTAATTCTCAAAGGAGCCGTTCTTTAATTCCTCCTACCCCTGAGTGTCAAGTTCACGACAGGTATTTCTCGTCTCTAATTCGTGGGTTTTCATGCCCTTAAATGATGGGTATGGCCCTTCTTAGTCCCTGATTTATTGGAGAGGTATTGTCTCATACTTACTCCCTTTTGTCAGACCATAGACTTCTTCTCTTCTTCCCTGATCCTTGTCTCGTTCTCAAGTGGAAAGTTGAAATCTGTAGCAAAAGTCAGCTCCAATTGTTCTCCCTTTCCATGTTTTTGCTTTACTTTCTGTGTGTTCTTAGTCTCACTCACATTCATGGCAAGTCTGTGGTCTCTCTTAAAAGGCATTTTATGCAGTATTTTCAATAAAAATCCAGATATTTCAATCAGTGGGCATTTAGAGCATCTAGTCTCCCATACTGCAGGAACTGGAACTCTTTTATATTTTCTAGTTGTTTATTTGAAATCTTTTGCACAGTTTAAAACTATGTAAATGTGATATAATAGATCACTTAGAACATACAGACAACATATTCCCATTTGCTAATGAGACTTGTCTCATGCCTCCTTTATTCTTTTGAAATGAAATTCGTAGACAATATATTACCTCCACAAAATTCATAGATAATAGAAGTTACACACAATTTCAAGCACGTCAGAGTAATGCAGACTGTATGTGGGAAAGTGAAAGGAAATTAGTATACAATAAATATCATATGTGAATTAAATGCTCAGGCATGACTGCGTTAGAAGACTGTGAAATCGATGCTTGCGTGCGTATGTGTGGATCCCTGTGAACCTGAGAGCTAGAAGATGAGACTGATGCACGACGGCCTGGGTTAAGCAGGGTCGTCAGTGGTGATGTCATCTTTGAAGATGGTGAGCAGCTCTTGGGCAAAGTCTGAACAAGACCAAGTATAGTCTTCCCTCAATATACGTAGTAGTTTTATGCCTGGAAAATTCAGTATAAAATAAAGTTATTTTAAGAATACTTGGTTCTTATATGCAAAGTAGAGTTGGGTTGTAGGCGTAGACAAATTAGCTTTTTGTGTTGTTTGTTCTTAAATTTAAATGAATGTTGGGACTTTTGAAAGTAGAGTGAGACGTGTTACGAGTTCCTGTTGGACCAGATTCTCATACACTGTATGACGGTCTAGCATTCCTACCCTACACTCGCTGAGTCTCATTGCATTTCCTTATCCTGTGACAACTCACTGCCCCTTGAAATCTTGTCAATGCACGTAACTTACAGGCTTCCTTATTT
This sequence comes from Equus quagga, assembly GCF_021613505.1. Taxonomy (NCBI): domain Eukaryota; kingdom Metazoa; phylum Chordata; class Mammalia; order Perissodactyla; family Equidae; genus Equus; species Equus quagga. The sequence goes on along the minus strand of NC_060274.1, from coordinate 10,834,416 downwards.
TTTCTGAAACAAAATTGATACATAGTGTGGGTTACCTGTATACAAAATTTCAAACACCAGTACAGTGCCGTTTAGTGTAATGGAAAGGAGAGAGTAGTTTATAGTAACGTATTGTGTTTTTTCCTAAGTGAAGCTCAGACATGTCTACGTTAGAGGACTTGTGAAATAGTCAGAGGCTTGCACCTGTGTGTGTAACCGTGCTCTCCACTGGTGCAAACGAGAGGGATACAGATATGTCATGTGAACAACTCAAAATCGCGAGCAAGCTTTGAGTCCATGGGATTTATGACCATAAAGTGATAATTATATAAAGTGAAAATATAGAACATTTTTCATAACACGCTTACAGAGTTAACAGAAAAGGCAAGTTACTCCAAAATGTTGAGATATCCTAAATTTGTAAAGTACACACACACAGTAAAAATCAGTAAGAATGCTATCTGTAAAACTTATCTGCGTTTTCTGAATTATCTACAGTAAACATGTAATGTGTATAATATTTTAAAATACTTTGTAAAGGATGGCACATTAATTATAAAACATAAGGGATCAGCAGTCCAGCCGATCAGAGACTCTGACTGTTTCTGTGGATTGACATAATCTAAAATGCTGGCTGGATTCTTCGGACTCAGTGAAACACACAGTGAACTCATCTTCTCTCAATTTTGCTGTTTCTCCCACCCCTGTGTCGTCCCTTTCCTCCTTACCCCGCTCAAAGTCCCAACCCATCGCGGTACTCTGTAGCACATACTCTTCAGTGCCTGTGCCTCCTCCTCCCCTCCCAGTCTGATAAGCCTCAGCAAGCTTGATGACATCCATCTCCCCACCGACTCCAGAGGAGCGGGCTGGGGAAGGAGGGAGGAAGACCCTGTTTTTCCTCTAAGTTCGTGACCAGTAACGTCAGGTGGTCCTTGCCACGTTAATCCCACTTTCCCTAGGGCTATTTCATACTCCCCTCTGCCTTCAGACCCTGCACTCTCCACTCTCAGCTGGTGATGTTGCTTCCTATTCGATTGAAGAAATACAAGCCACCAGGAGAACTTATACATACCGACGTGTGTCTCCGCGTGTTACCTGCCTTCTCTTGGTAGACGCTGTGGAAATCTCCTGTTCCCGTATAAGGCGTTGCCTCCCCACAAGTCCATAGCTTTCCTTTGTCCCTCTGGTAACTCCATCATCAATTTCCCTTTCTATCATTCCCATTAGAATTTAGACATGCTTTCACTTTTCCTACTTAAAAATACAAGACAAAAAAACACTTTCTTGACCAAAACCAGCAGCCTGTTTTTCTCTTTAGTCAAAGTCTCCATTTACTGTTGTCCCTCGAATTTATTCCTGTAGGCTTTTATTTTGACCACTGTACGGACACAGCTGTTCTCAGAGCCACTGATGTTATTATCCCTGTTACTCAGCGCAGCGGGCAGTTGTCGTTCCTTCCATGTTTCCCCTGTTGGGAGCCCTTGGTGCTGCTGATGGGGTCTGTCCCCCTCCAGCACCTTTCTTGCTTATTTCCTGGGGCACCGCTCTCTCTGGCCTTGCTTTGTGCCTTACTGGCCACTCCTTGCTCTCCTTTGCCGGTTTTTTGTTTGTTTGTCTCTCTGACCTTTATGTATTGGTCTGGGGTCAGGGCTCGGTGTTCGAGCCTCTTCTCTTTTGCGTTACACTCCTTACACCTTACCTGTGTGATCTCATTCAATCTCCTGGCTGTGAATATCATCTGCAGGCTCATGACTTCCAACCGCATTTCTGCAGCTTGGTCCTCTCTCCTCCATCTGTAACTCTGTACACCCAGCTCCTTTGCAGCATCTCTAAATGAGCATCTTAACAGGCTTCTGAAACTCAGCATATCCAGAGCAAAGCTTGAGACCCTCACTCCTTCCCCGACAAACCTCTCTTCTGTATTTTCCTCCATCTCAAGAAATCTTCCTGAGATTTTGGTCAGAAACTTTGAAGTCTTACTTGACTTTTTTTACTTTCAAACCCATTCCACCTCCAGAATCTGTTCAGAATCTGATACATCTCACTACTTCTATTATCACCACCTTGGGCCAAGGCATCGTGGTCTCGTGCTTGACCTGTTCCAGTAGCTCCTGACTGGTACCCATCTTTCGCGCACACATCCCACAGCCAGATGCTTTACAGTGGCCGCATGCTCTAGCTGCCCCCTCCCTCCTCTCTTCTTTCACGCTGGCTTTCTGGAAGTTTCTCAGACATTATGTGCTCATCTCAAGGCACTTGTGCTTACTGTTCTCCTGCCTGCAATGCTCTTCTCCCAGATATCGGCAGGCCTTTTCCTTGGAAGTCTTCCAAGGAAGACTGACTTCCTTGAGGTCTTTACTCAAATGACACCTCATCAGGCAAGCCTTCCCCGACCACTGTGTGAAGCGTAGCAGCCCCTCCTCCCTGTGTCACTTTTCCCTTTACTGTGCTTTCGTTTGCTCCGTAGCCCATCACTGTGGGACCTAGCACATCCTGTTTGGTTTTTTTTTTTTTTTTTTTTGAGGAAGATCAGCCCTGAGCTAACATCCGTGCCCATCTTCCTCTACTTTGTATTTGGGATGCCTACCACAGCATGGCTTGCCAAGCAGTGTCATGTCTGTACCCAGGATCCGAACCGGCAAATCCCGGGCTACCAACGCGGAACGTGCGAACTTACCCACTGTGCCACCTGGCCAGCCCCTCCTGTTTTGTTTTTTATTGTCTGTGCCTCCCCCATTAGAATATAACCTTTATGAGAGGAAGGACTTTGTTTTGTCATCACTGTGTCCCCAGGTCCTAGGTCAGTGCCTGGCACAAGGTAGAAACACAGTAAATATGTTGAATATTGTTGTTGACTTAATTATTCAAAAGTCTTTTTTATTTGCGAGTACATAATCAGCAGACTTTACAGTGTTGAAGAAGGTAGACATTTACTGCCGGGTATTCAGATTCTGTAATTTCTTTTGTTACTGCAGATGTGCTTTGTTGAACATTTCTGTAGCCGACTCTCGGGCTGTCTGTGTACAGGTGTGCTTGTGGCCACACGCACAAATCTTCACCTCCCATCAACTCCCAAAATGGAATTCCTGGGTGAAGGAACAGGCACATTTTAAAGACTTCGTGCATTTTACCAAATTGTTCTCCGGAAGGTTTTCACAATGGTCCCCCCACCACCTCACTCACACACATTGTAATATTTGCTTTCCAGTGGTTCTTAGTTTATTGGATTTCCAGTAAGGATTCTACGTAGTTGCTTTTTGAGTCCCAGTAGTGCTAAAGAGACCTCACAGAACTTTGAATTAGATGTGGAATCTGCTTAATGTGTTACTGTGGTCATAGTTTGAATAGATAATAGAAATTTGATTTCATCAGGAGGAAGTGCACAGTTGGGCATTCATAATTTTGTGATTTACCGTTGACTCAGAAGCTCCTTAAATATGACAAGTTCTTCTTGTTTGCTTTTGTTACCATTTATTTCTCTCGTCTGCTGCTCATTTGGGGGCAGAAATAGAACTGCCGTGTGGGCTAGGCCTGGGTCCTTCCTGTGGTAGACCCAGAGCAACCAGCACAGCCGTGAGCACTCTGTCTATTCACCAAACGTCTCTACTCAATATGCTCACATTGTCTTCTTTAAAAATATACTCATTTTTAGAGCTTAAAAAAAAATGAATAGGGGCCAGCCCCATGGCCTAGTGGTTAAGTTCACATGCTCCACTTCGGTGGCCCAGGTTTGGTTCCTGGGCACAGACCTACACACCACTCATCAGCCATGCTTTGGCAGCATCCTACATATAAAGTAGTGGAAGATAGGCAACAAATGTTAGCTCAGGGCCAATCTTCCTCAAGGAAAAAAACTGAATAGCTATTGGAAGAAGTTGCTTCCATTATAAAGTGTTTTTACATCCTAGCTTACTTCCTCCAACTGCTTTACTCAAGATTTAATATTTTTGTATGGTAAATGTCCTTTAATGCCATAAGTTTTTATTTTTTTGTTGTTGTGTTTTAAAGTTTCCACTTGCCTTCCATTTCGTCATTTTTGGATCATAAAATATTAGGCGCAGTTTGTTTCCTGGCTCACTGTCCGCCTCTTAGCAAACTCTTGTTACCTTCCTCTCTCCTCTTTGCACCTGTAAACTCATAATCTTTTTCCTTTTACCTCTAATTCCTGTTCCGCTTCAGATCCACTCTCGTGAGATGCTGGGGAAGAGATCCTGTTTGCTCTTGTGGCACGTTTCTTCCTGACCTTCCACCCACTGCCTCCTAACGGATGCAGCTGTTAGGTGTCAGGGGCAGTGTGCCAGGAATCAGGTGACCTGAAGGGAAACCAGACTGTCTGTCTACCCTTTCCTTTGAGCAGTGGTCTTCTGCTGGTCCAGCTCCACTTCCAGGACTGTGACAGTTGGCAGCCTTGCAGAGCCCTCTCTCTGTTTTCATGGCTTTAAATTACACGGTGTTTTCATAGCCAGAAAAATCTTTCTGTCCTTAGAGAAGATTTGTAGGAGGAAACTCCGTTCAAGTAAGTCCCAGTTTACTGAAAGAGGCTGTATCAAGGTGGATGTTTTTAAAAACCCTGGTGTAAATCGGCAAGAGAATTTCAAACTTTGCCTTTTTAGTTATAGTTTTTCTTCTAGCTGATAGATTTGTCTCAGATTCTTGAGAGAAATGTTGGGTATTATGAATGCATACTTCTCAGGGTAGAACTTTACCTTTTTAATACTTTTTTTAACTTCAGGTTTATTGGAAAAATTGTAGAAGAAAGAACTGTTAGGAAAAGCAAAACATAAACCGTTTGTCGAACCTCTGTTCTTGTGAATGCTTCACATGCCAGGAATCCAGTGATCACTAGACCTTGTGCCTGACCTGCAGGTGCTCCCTGTCGAATAGAAGGGTCGGCATGGGCAGATAATGACAGTACGGTGGGAGAGAGCTGTGTTTCTGAGCTATGACTCGATGTTAGGAAAAGTATCTCAGAGAAGGTCTTGAAGAATGAGTAACAGTTTGCTGATGAGAGAAGAAGAAATGGTCTTGGGGTAGGACCAGTTCTTTGTTAGCAAGAATAGAGGTCATGCCCAACCCTGAATGATACTCTAGATTGAATGATGCTCTAGAATGATAATCTAGATATTTAGAGTCTAGATTTTGCCAATCTAGACTCTAAGATTGGTTAAATAGTCAAGGTTGTTTAGAGGAAACATTAATTATGCTTGGAACTGGTGACTCACATTGCTTTTCCTCGATGATTAAAAATGAAATAAAAGGTTCTTAGTATTTTTTGATTTAATTAATTAATTTAGTTATTTATTATTTTGCTGAGGAAGATTGTCCCTGAGCTAACATCTATGCCAGTCTTCCTCTATTTTGTATGTGGGATGCCGCCACAGCGTGGCTGATGAGTGGTGTGCAGGTCCGCACTTGGAATCTGCATCCGCAAACTCTGGGCTGCTGAAGCGGAGTGCGTGAACTTAACCACGATGCCGTTGGGCTGGCTCCTCAGTAATTTTTTTAAACAGAAAATAGTGCCAGCTCTGTAGATCACTTGTGACAGTGGCGACTCAATAGTTGAACCAAGTGGAAGCCTAAGTCAACTTATCTATGAGTCAGTAGACACAAGAATTTAAACTATGTTTTCTAAAATACCACTCTCTTCAGACGTCTTTGCGGTCTGCATTTTTCAAAAGGAGATGCGGTAAACTGAAACTATCTGGCAAACGGGCATCGTTTTGAAAAGGGAGATAGCATTGGAAGATGAGGGTGAAATACTTTAGAATTAATGACTTGCCAATCAAATAAGTCACTGAAGGAGGTCAGAAGTTGCATTATGCATATTGGCAGCGATCCATTGTGGCATAAACATTTCTTTATTGCTGTGTCCTTTAATTATTTATTCTACTCTGTGTTTCTTATTATTTGTGTGATAGGATGTTTATCAGCCGCTCCTTATTCTGCAGCTTTTGGGGAAAATTAACCATGCAAGGCCTGTGTTAAATCCCTGAAGGGCTCAGATCGTTTGTTTTATAAGATTTTGTTATAAGAGCAAAGACAAGGACATTTATAGTTTGTTGCCATTAATTGCTTAGCATTTAGGTATTAACACAGGAGTCTATTAATTAACTTGATAATAAAAACTCTTGGAATGTAGGTTGATAAAAATTCTTCTTTGTTTCAAAGGAGGTTACCAGGGAAGCCCTGGTTCTGTTTGAATTTTGAACCTCCCCCTTTCTTCTTGCCTACCCTATTTGCGCTCGCAGGGGGCTTTGAACCATTGCTAGGGGGAATTTCCTTTTAAGTTTAAAGAGCTTGTGAGTATCTAAGGAGAAAACTCTTAAGTTACTTTCAGGTCTGAGCAGGGCCCACTCCTACCCTAGACTGATTTCTCATTGTTGATTTGGGTAATCACTTAACTGCTTCTAGACTCAGGTTGGAGCCACTCCTGGGAGCTGAGAGGTGGTGCTAGGCTCTGCTGGAGCCAGCAGCCTGCACAGCTGGCGGCTCTTGGCTGGGGTGGCCAGAGGTTAGGCGGATGGGAATGAGAAAGTGGCGACTTTCCTCCCTCTGCTACTTTTTCCTCCCTTGGGAGACAGAGCAGTATATGAAAAGCTCAGCACTAATTCTGAATATAGATATAACTTGCTGCCTTAACAGTTTCAGTTCATATAGGATGGTCAGTTTTGTGTGTGTATTTGTGGTTTTTGGTTCTTCTTATTCCTGTAAGCTTCTTCAGTAAATAGAAAAAACTACTGAAGGATGAAGAAAAACATTTTGAGAATGGTAGTGTCATTTGACCTAAGTATCTTGTTATTTTTAATTGCTATAGAAATCAGGGTGATCCTATAGTCAGTTGCGACTGTATCTGCCTGGGCCCTTGCTTTTGTTTATTTATGTATTTATTTTTTATTGAAGTATAGTTGACATACAATGTTATATTAGTTTCAGGTGTACAACAGAGTGATCTGACATTGATATACATTATGAAATGATCACCACCCAGCTAAGTCTAGTAACCATCTGTCACCACACAAAGTTATTACAATGTTATTGACTATGTTATTGACTGTGTTTCTAACACAGCTGTAATAGTAGATGAGCTTCTCAAGTTCTTTTTCTCTCCCTCCTTTCTTCTTCCTTCTCTCTTCATCACCATCTCTAACAGAGATGGAGCTGTGGGATTGAACCAGATGCCCTGACACTTAGTGCACCTGGGACCTCTTCTGTAGCTCTTCGTCCTGGTGGCCCGGACTCAGCTGGCGGAGGAGGGAGCCTCTCCCTTCATAGATGGGAGAGTGTGTGGAACTGCCCTCCCACCTGAGTCTGGTTCTCTTTGTTCCCTTCAACTTCCTCTCCTCTCTGATGACCCCTCCCCTACTGGTATTGAGGGATGACATTGAGGCTGGAGTAGGTTACGCAGTTGAAAGTATCATCGAGGCTCATGGTTATTCATACAATCCTCTTTCCTAGATGTTTAAATTCTGACACAAGAGAGACTGGGGGAATTTCTTTTCCTGGATTGTTATTTTGCCATTCTCAGCTGTCTTCATTTGTCTCTAAATGCTCATTTCAGTTTGTTAAAAGTATGGAAAATAAAGTAAAGCCTAACATATATAACATTAAAATTCTTCATCAATTTGTTTGAGTTTGAAAGTTTTTAGAGTACCAAGCTCTCTATAGATTGTGTTCCAGAAGAAGATTATCTGCAGATGTTTGAAACATAGGGTTACTTTTAGAATTCGCTAGTATGGCAGCAACCACCTTTTTCTTCCAGAAGTATCGCAGATCCAGCCCCAGTTCACTGACCGATTTTCCTCAAAGTGCCAGGCTTTTGGGGAGAGGAGTGGATTCACGTCTCCATGCCTCCTTGGGAGACGAAAAGCTAGAGATGGAGAAGTGGGATAGGGTGGGGCCCCTGGGTAGGTGCACAGCTGTGGTTTCCTAAAAAGAAAAACAGGGAGGTTATCTACATCAGAATCACCGGGGCTGTTTGCTCAAGCTTTCTTCCTCCAAAAGTGTTCTCCAGCGGGGAACCTGGGAATCTGCATTTAATTCTACGGGCAAGTCTGTTTTGTTTCAAAGTTGGAGAGCTGCTGGAGTGCGGAAACGCTAACGAGTGCTTTCCAGTCTTGCTCTAGCCTGGCCCCTGGGTATTCTCTCACGTACTGTTGATCACCCTGAGAGCTCATACAGCGAGTTATGCCTCAATGTGGCGGGGCTTCAGTTCGACCCCAACTCTGTTTTAATCTAAAGGGACTACTGTCTTCCTTAGTACTGCGATGTGTTTTGCTCTGGAGTTAGGCTGATATTCAGGCTCTAAGGCCACTGGTATGGGCCCTTCCACTTGGTAACCCAGTGTTTTTCAAACTTTAGTGTGCATTAGAAGCACAAGAAAGACTTGTTTTAACCCAGATTGTTGAACCCTACTCCCGGAGTTTCTGGTCTGTAGTTTGGCTTGGTAATTTTCATTTCTAACAAGCTCCTAGAGGCTGATGTTGCTGCTGGCCCGGGGACGCCGTTGGAGAACCACTTTGTAAACCCTCCTCCTAATTCGGACTTGTTTGCCTTGCTCCTGGCCCAGCCTACACTGAGGGCACTCCCTCTGTCTCTGGGAGCCAAGGATTCTACAGCTAAGCGGTTAATGTCCTGCGCAGCAGGGGCACTCCAGGACCCTGAACCCCACCGTTTCACCAGTTGTCAAGTGTTCGGCGCATCCCTGCTTTAGAGCAGTGGTTCTCAAGCTTCACTTCCCCACAGGAAAGCAATGAGGATTATCCTCGGAATGTCCTTGGAAAATTTGAGGAGTTTATTTTAACGTAAAATGGCTAAAGAAATGTTTCACTTTAATAAGTAAATTTTACTTTAATCCCCATGTAATTGACAGTCACCCTCAAATTTCTGAAGTCTTCTTTTTCTTTTTCTTTTCTTTCTTCCGAATAGAAATTTAATTGACTCTTTAAAGGTAAAATTTTCCTGTAGTCATAGCAACACTTAACTGGAGTATATATTTTTTAAAAACTATAAGGGAGCCTCTGGAAAATTCAAATTTTCTGTTATTTCGTACAGAAGGAGTGTCTATAGCCTGTGTACTCCCATTGAAGATTGGGAAAGATGATGGTAATTGGATGCTAGCTTCCTTTAAGAATCTTTGTTTCTCCTAGTCTGTACTCTGAAAATGAAAACTGGAATGGGGAGAGAGAGAATTAATTTCATAGATAAAATGATCTGTTTAACATTTTTTTAAAAAGTTATAAAAGGAATATATGCTCATGGTAAAAAAAAATTCAACAGAATCTTTTTGCTTCTGCATCCTGGAAGCATTGTTGGTACAGTGTAAAACAACAACGAAATTCCCGATGGCTGACCATCTTTTATTGTTTTCTTTTATTATATTTTTTCTGTTACTTTTTTTTTTTCCTATCCTTCTTCCTTTTTTTCCTTCAGTTCTTTTAGCTTTCACTCCAAAGGCATTGCATGGAGAAATCAAACAACTTTTCTTTTTTGTGAGGAAGATTGTCACTGAGCTAACATCTGTTTTGTATGTGGGGTGCTGCCCCAGCGTGGCTTGATGAGCAGTGTGTAGGTCTGCGCCTGGGACCTGAACCTGAAAACCCCAGGCTGCTGAAGTGGAGCGTGCAAACTTAACTGCTGTGCCACCCAGCCTGCCCCCAGATAACTTTTTAAGAGTGGTTCCCTGTACAGCTTTAGGGGTGAGCTGGCAAGACAGGCTGGAGAGAGGATCTTTCTGGTACTTTACTTCACTCTCTTTGGCAAAAACAAACTCTCTGCCTGAGTATACAGCATATGGGTTTCTTAAATTCTATTTCAGCAGGTTGTTGTCCTGCCACTTGCATCCCTCATGCTATTCCTTTAATTAAAGTGTGTGTATAATAACGCAAGATGTCCTGTATAGGTAACTTTTTAGACTAGAGTTACTTAGGCAACCTGAGTTTTTGTTGCATATATAATTTGAACACTAACTGTATTTGGAAATTCTTTATATTTTATTGTAGTTATTTGGATAAAGATTATAATGTTGGATGCAGTTATTTGTAGCTAATCTGGTTTTAAAATCTCTGAAGTTTTAAAGTTCTTGGTTCTAGTGAATCCCAATTTTGATATCATTATCCCTGTTCTCACCCTTTAGCTTTTTGGGGGGTCCTTGAGAATCTGGTGAAAGCTGGGGATCCTCTTCCTAGAAAAATATATGCATCACGCAAAATGTGCTTTCATGTCAGGGGAGTTTTCAAATCCCTTTCACTCTAGGTTAAGAATTCAGCCCTAAATATGAGTTACAGTCCCAGAGTGGTGGAGAGAGATGATAGTCAGTTTCCTCCAGGTCGCTGGCTTGCACCCCTGGAGTGGTCATCTCCCTGGTCCGGGGAGGAAGGGCTTTGGCTTCGGGCAGAATGAGTCAGCCCTCAGAGGACGTGAGATGGTAGTGCCAGTGTCACATCATTTCAGAGCGGATGATAACCTTTTTGAGCTGTTGCTGTAACCACAGTAAGATAAATAGGGCCATTCCTGACCTCAGTCGGCTACGTCAGAGCTGGGTAGGCTCATGTCTCCCAATTGTACCACCATGAAGGCCTGGTGAAGTTGCCCTTGTTTAATTGATAGAGCAAAATTTCATTCTATAGATACCAGGGAATGGCAAAATATCTAAAACCCCATGTTGTAGCAGTCTCTTCATTAGCAAACTTTCGTGAAAATACTACACTATCTTTAGTCAATGATTCTTAAATGTTATGAGCAAGTCTAAGAATTTCTTTAAAAATTTAGATTCCTGGACCCTGGCTTTGGGTGGAGATTCATCAGCTATGGGATCAAGTCCAGAAACTAGTCCTTGTCCAGTGGGAGGCGAGTGGGAGGGTAGTTAAATGCATAGACTCTGCAGAAAGAAGGTATTGATTCCCACCCCACCTCCACCACTTGCCCACTGAGTGACCTTGGGCAGCTTCTCAACCTCTGTGCCTCAGTGTCTTCATCTGTAAAATGATGCTTCTTTCGTGGGGTTGATGTCGAGACCAAGAGTGTGTTCAGTGAGTAAAGCACTTGGAAGTGTGCCTGGCTGTCTAACTGTTAGCTGCTTCTGTCGTCATCACACCAGCATCAGCATCACGGCCACAGGTTAAACTCCCAGTGGTTCAATGAAAATTTTGATTCTCATTCTTAAATATGGTTTTAAGGAATATAAATAACAATACCTGACATTTATTGAGTGCTTAAATGTGCCAGGCACAGTGCTCATTGCTTAAAGGTAGTTCCTTTAATCATTTATACGTTTAATCATTAATACAACTTTCCTTTAATCTCCTGTAATCATTAATACGGCTTTTAGAGGCAAGTTCCTGTATCTCAATTTTACGGAAGGGGAAGTAATTCTTCAGGTAATAGGGTATAGGGCTGAGATTCTTTTCTGCTGTGTGTGTGCACATATATTTATGTGTATATATTATTATTATGGTTACAGACACTATTTTTCCCTATAAGAGCATCGCTGAACATTAACTGTGGCTCATTTAGCTTTGTGAGTTTATTAAAATAAATTCATCTATTAGAAATCTTCCTTACTTTCGTCCTTAGGTCTTGAGCATCTTCGTATTTCTCTTTGGTATTTTAGGAAATGTGACTTTAGGCAGCCATGTGGCTTCCCTTCTCGCTCTGGGCCCCCTGTTAGCTTAGGAAGAAGTTCTTGTGAAAACTGAAAGAAAACGAAAAGCTTGTTTTACGTCTTGAATGCCAGGGCCTGGCTGTTCTGGGCGGTCCTGTCTGTTCTTCAGGCCTCTCTGGGTTCATCTTTACTGCAGACGAGGGGGCTGCTGCAGCCCCAGGTTTTCTGGAAAGTCCTGTGCCGTAGTGACGTTCGTGTCGGTGGCCGGCTACGACTGTAATGAGGGATCTGCTATCAATATTAATGAGACTCATCTGTAAGAAAATATCATAAGTAGCTTGTACAGGCCTGTCCTTTTTCTAGAGTGGTTTTTAAAAATATGGAAATAATTATTCCTTTGAATTGATAGAAAATAAACAATACTCTGAATCTAACCTTTGGACTCATCAGTGTATCTAGTGTCTTAGAGGGAATATGGCTTTAATATAAGCTCAGAGTCTTCCCATGGAATCAGTAGCAGAAAAAACCAGCCGAGCTTGAGTCATGTGGTTTTTTAAATCTAATATAAAAGATTTTTGGAGCAAGGGTAAAGGAAGATGCGGGGAAAAGTATCAATATGGACTCAGAAGAATGAAAGTGATTTACCACTCTCCTAAACAGATACTAAACATGATATGTGTGAAACACCCCTTCAGCGCCTGCTCTTGGAGCACCGTGCGCCCGTGACACACAAGCACTGGGAGTGAAGGAGCCACACTGCTCCCCTCGCCTTCCCGGGGTGGCGTAGTCCGGTGTGGTTTCCAGACTAGGAAACTGAACACAGAAAAATTTGGTCCGGGTCCTGCAGATAGTGAGCAGTCCAGAAGGTGGAGTTTGAGCTTGGGTCTGTTTGACTCAAAGGTTTATGGTCTTTGGAGAGATCTGTGTCTGGAAAGGGTTCTTGGAATCAGGGCAATAGGACACTGGGCCTTGAAGAGGCCAAACCGAGATGAGGGTGAGCGTATCAGGTTCAGGCCAGGAGGGCAGCTAGAGCTGAGAACGGGACAGACAGATCAAGAGATGAGACCGAGAAAGGATCTCTGCGTCCACAACCAGGATAGGTTTTGCCTCGGGGAGCTGGGAAAAATCAAACTGGCAGAGTTGATTTGGTTAAGATCATGGAGGGATTTTTTTTAAGACATCTGAGTGGTAGGATTAAATAGTATAGCAAACATGTTAAAGATAAAATGGGGGGAGGTGAAGAAACTGTGAAAGGTGAAATGGTCTACGCTTGATGGGTTTTCTTGGGAGAGAGAGAATTGAAGGCACGGGGACCCATAAGGAAATTCTTGTTCAGGTGGAAGCTGGGGTCTGCCCGGCAGCCTCAGCCCGGCCTCTGGATTCCTGAATTCATCTTTCATACTGTTAACTCCATTTTCATTTAAGTGGAAATTTTCAGACTTAAACAGAAGTAGACGGAAGTGTACCGAGCCTGTGTACCCATCACTCAGCCGTTACGTGGCCAGTCTTGCCACAGCCACACTCTCTTCCCTCACCCACAACCTCGATATTATTTTGAAGTAAAGCCCAGACATTGTATCATTAATCTGTAAATATTTCAGCATATAGCTCTAAAAGATAAAGGGCTTTAAAAAAGGAACATTAACGTGATACAGTTTTCACATTTTAAAATAGAATTTTTTCTTACCAATTATCCAGTGCTCACATTTCCAGTAGTCTCATAAATGGAAAAAATGTTTTTGCTTAATTTACATTGTTGGGTAGTTTGAGTCAAGATCCAAATACGGTCCAGTCTTACAGATGGTTGATGCCTTTTCATCTCTGGGGTTTTCCTCTGTCTGCATTTCTGCCTCTCTTCTGCTCTTCTTTTCTGTTTTTCATTGCAGCTTATTTGTTGAAGAAACTGGGTCATTTGTCGAGGAGAGACTCCCACAGTTCTGGGTTTGCCGATTGATTTGTTATGGTTTAGTGTGTTCGTTGGTCCTTTTTATTTCCTATAAATTGATAGTTAGGTGTACAGGCTTTATCAAACTCATTGTCAATTTTGGAGGGCAAGAATATTTCATTGCTGGTTTATTCTCTAAGAAGTATAGAGTGTGGGGCCAGCCGCATGGCCAAGTGGTTAAGTTCGTGCGCTCCACTTTGGCAGCCCAGGGTTTCGCCGGTTCGGATCCTGGGCGCAGATGCTCATCAGGCCATGCTGAGGTGGCGTCCCACATGCCACAGTTAGAAAGACCCACAGCTAAAAATACATGACTGTGTACCGGGGGGCTTTGGGGAGAAGAAAAGAAAAATAACAGTAGTATAGAATGTCTTTGCTTTTCTTTTTTGACGGTACTGCTGATGCTCTCCATAGTCTTTGCCCTCACTCTTAATTTCCAGTGTATTTTTTTGCTACATTCTTTTGCAGCCATCTTTTTGCCTTAAGACTGTCAGTAACAAACAGTGAAATGTGTTCTGTAGCACATTGCTACCAGGCAGTGTAGCTGTTAGCGTGATAAATATTCTTGGACACAAGCCCAAGTTGTGTTCAGTTTTATGTGTTTGTCCTCGTACATTTATTTTTGTATTGCTGTGTCTAATTCTAAGTGTGAGCTCTTGGAAGCCATTCAGTCAGTCATTCACCAGCTCTTATTGAGTACCTGTCTGGACTCGGCACTGGGACCCCAGGAGGAAGTGAGAGTCCGGTTCAGGAAATACGCAAGCAAACAGTAAAATACAGCATTGTAAATTCTTTAAGAAGAGTACAGCTGAAGTCGGTGTGAAGTAGTTGTTTTGAGAGAGAGTGGAGTTAATTTCTACCAGGATCTTGAGGCCAGCAGATGCTCTGCAGACACAGGAAGGAAAGGCATCCACTCGGGACCAAGAGTGAGACCAAGAAAGCCGCACGTGCAGGCACAGGGCCCTGCAGGAGCCCGTGAGCAGTCAAGCGGGCGCACCTGAGGACTTGCAGTGGGCCATGGGGAGGCCAAGACGAAGCTGGAGTGGCGGCTGGAGGATGTTTGACGAGCTCTTCTGTGCCAAACGAAGGACTGTGGGCTTCGCTCTGTAGGGGCCAAGGAGGAGAGCACCATGACTGTTGGTATGTTAGCCAGTGTGCCCTGGTGGCACGGCTGGCGAGAGGTGTGGTGTGAAGGGGCTGGCAGTCAGGGGAGACAGGAAGGGATGCACTCGACAGTGATTTCTGGTTTGGTGATGCATCAGATGTGTATGGTGGGAGAGAGAGGAAGGTGTGTGACATGGCTCTGGGAAGTCCCGGGTGGATGGTGTGGCCTTTGACCAGGTGGGGACTGAAGGAGGAGAATAGGTTTGAGGAGGACATCTAGGAGGGTCGTTTTCTGGGTGTGATGAGTGCAGGGGGCTCTGCCTGCAGGTAGAGATGTTGCTGGTGCCGTTAAAACATATGGGAATTGAAGTGGAGACTCGGGAATCCTCACCACATAGGATCGGTGCGGTGGCCTCGGGGTGAGGGTCTGAGGGACACCAGTTGTCAACGGGCGGGCAGAGCGTGCGTCACTGGCAGAGGAGCCTGACCCAACCTGATCCGAGAAGGCAGGCAGGGTCTCTGCCTTGCTGTCCACCAGCCTGAGGACTTGAAATAACTATCTGATGATAACAAGTCAGGGGAGAACAGCCTTGTGTTCAAATTTGTGAGAGTTTTTTATGTTAGTATTTCTTATTTAGTCATCATATTATAATTGAATGTTTTGAAAGTATTCCACATGGAAAATGCTTAAGATTCATAAATTTTGAAAGGGGAACTAAGGAGGATATATGGAAGCCTAGAATAATACCTTAAAAAAGCTAAAATTACATTAAATCCTTATTATTTTATAATACTATATTATAAATAGTATATTATTATTGATAATATAATAAATTGTATATAAACTTAAAATATATATCTATTTTATATATAAATAATATATGACATAATATTTAAACTTGTTTATCATATAAATAATAATATAGAGCATTACTCTGTTACTCTTCCTGTTGTTGTTATTCTCTCTTCTCAAGGAGAGTCATGGTGGCACTGAAGATCTGTGCATCACACTGAGATGCTAGCTCGGTTGTCAGACACTAGCTGGGCATTTCCATAAGGTTTTGTTTCCTCGTGGTAAAAAGAAGGTGATAATAAGGCCATCTCATGAGGTTGTGGGAGACAGGGACTGTGCACAGTACCTGTCCCAGAGCCGTGCTGCAGATGTCAGCTGTCCTTGTTAATAATATTTCCACCAGGGCGTTCCTGAGGTGGCAAGGGGGTGGTTGTGCTATTCTTGAAGTGGACATTTATAGACTTATATTGTTTTCCTTTTGGAAAGGATATTTTAAATTTCTTCACCTACAAACTAAAAGTGGAGAGGTAAGTAGCACGCCCAGTTTCCTGAGCAGAGTGATGGTGTCCCCTGGCCACCATCAGGCGTTTTCCCTGTGGGGGTCGCCCTGTCCTTCTCCTCTCCCCCTACAGCGTCTCACATGCCAGTGCTGGTCTGTTCCCCATTAGCGGTTGGAACTGACGATAGGAGTTTCCAAAACAGGGAGAGAAAAGGAGCGAGAAATCATGCTGACGTAGATAGTGCCGGATGTTATGAGGCTCCTCAAATCCTCGTCACCTCACTCTGGATTATCGCAGTAGTGATCAGTGGCCACTTTGCTTCTCTTTCTAGCGCATCCGTACTTCATGCAATTATTGGAAAAACCTTTCTGAAATAACATGAGAATCATCACGCGTTCTAGATCCGGAAGCCACAGTGGCTTCGTGTCGCTTTTTGTTTCAGACCTGAAGCTCTTTGCAGGACTGTAAAGACCACCAGCTCTTGCAAGCTTCTGGACTTATCTTCCCTGACCTCTTAGTCCCACGGCCGTGTGTTTGTCTAAATCCTTGTCTTCCTTTATTATTACTGCCAGTCCTTCCACCTCTTCCCCGTTCGGGGTTTGCTGCTTTTCCTAATGTGGTTAGGTGTATTCTGATGCTAGGGTAAACATCTTTAGTGAAGCTTTGTTCTGTTGCAGAATGATAGACTGTGAGTGTAAATTGATGCTTCCTTTGTTAAGAACACTTTCCCAGTCTCTCTCAAAATTTTAAATGTACCAGCCCTTTGGCAGGAATTCCTCTTGTGGAGATTTATGCTATAGAAATGCTTCACATGAAGATATATAAACAGCGGAGTTTGTTCTAGTGCTGTGTGAAGTAGGGAAAGACTGGGCACAACCTGTATGCCCATCAGTAGGGGACTGGTTAAATGCGTCACTGCAGTGACATAGAGCGCAATACTGTGCAGCATTAAAAAAATAATAAAGTAGATATTTAGGTGCAGATATTGAATGAGCTCTACAATATATTGTTAAAGGACCAGAAAAGATGCCCCAGCTCTATTTAAAGAAAAAAGGATTTAAAATCACATTTATACTTGGTAATGCTTCGAGCAATTGTGTAGTAATGCATCCAACAACTGTGGATGTTTTCACACTTTTGTTGTTTTCTGAGTCGGTCTTCCTTTTACCTGTGACTCATTGCAGAAGGAGGGTCAGAACTGGAATCCATCAGTGGTTAGAAGTGTGCGCGTGGGATGCAGAAACATAAGACGGATAAAGAACTCTGAGAGGGTCAACCATGTTCCCCTTGCTGGTTCTTTCGCACTGCAGTGTTAGCACAGGATGCTGTTTTTCTGAACAGTCCTGGCAGTATGGCAGATGAGCGCAGTAGTAATTTGGGTGTGTAAACTTGTACTAGTGTACAAGCTGGTGTACACTAGTTTAAACTTGTAAATAACCGGAGATGGCCATGATGTTTTAAAAATGTAAGGCTGTGCTTAGTTGTTTGTTTATACAACGTGATGCTGAACATATGCTTTCTTTTCTGGTACTGACATTGCCCTCTTAAATCTATTAAATTACTTATTCCTTCTTACTCTTCTGGAGATGAAAATAAGTACCTACCAGAAAATAAATATAGCTCTGAAGGGGGAAAAGCTCAGGCTTGTTATGGGGTATACTTTTTACATCTTTATTAAAGCTGCCACATGGCGACGTTATAGTCCCAGTGTAAGTTATATATAGATGATGATTGTTTTCAGTTAAAACTTGGTACCTTTTCTGGATGTTCTCTCAGTTAAATTAATCCTTATGTTCAAACAAGAATTGAGGCAGAACGAGTTCAATCCAGCGATTCCCACTAAATTTTGTTTTGGTTTTATTTCCAACTGTATTTCATAATTGAAAGCCTCTTGCGGTTAGGAATAATGTTTGAGACTTTGGGGGAATCTAATTATTTTGAACTTTTAAAGCCTTAAAAAGTGAAGTGTAAAGTCGTAGTAAAATTTTCTGATAGCTTTTCTAGTCTATTAGTTCAGTGTTGCTTATTATAGAGGGAACAATATCTAAATTAAAATACGTATTCACTATAGTTGTAATGATCTTTTTCAACTCTTTTAGAAATCAGTTCATTTAGCTACAAAGAGAAAATAAAAAGAAATTTAAAAGGCTAATAAGCATAGGAGGGCATGTGGGCCTGTTCCTGTTTCTTAACCGAAGTTTACTAAAAAAAGTGTCCGGGCGCTGCCGGTAAACTGTGTATGCACACGCGTGTGTTAAACGACCAAGCGGGGGCCTGCTCATTTGTTGGCCCATTGTGAGGCTGTCCTGCACCTTTGTGGGGTTTTTTGTAACAGGGTGAAGGCCCTTGAATGGAGGCCTTGTGGCCTGCTTGATTTGAAATCCTCCCTGTTAATCTAAAGGAACCAGCAGGGCCCCCCCGTGGGGCGTCCGTGTGACAAGTGGCAGCCTGGGATCCGGAAGACACGTGGTGTTGGGGGAGGGGGCGGTGGGAGTGGTAAGACTCTTTCAGCCATGGCTTCTGTCCCCCCACAGCCTAATTATTACCCTCTGCCGACAGCCAGATTGAAGCTACCTTTTAAGCATCCTTGGACCACGTGTGCTCGCCGAGACCTCCCCTCACTGCTATCAGATAGCAACCTGGACAATGGGATTTAATTCCCTTACAGAAGGATAGTACTGACTGGGCAGTATGCCTTACTCTTCGAAGTTAGAGATCGTGATTCAGGGTGCGTGTGTGTAGATTTATGTAAAGGGCAGAAGGTTGCTTGGAAAATGCTGGATTGTTGGCACGCTCTTCACTTGAGAGCCTGTTTCGAGGCAGGTTGCTCCAGCCCTTGGCTGGTTACGTCTAGTTTGTGGGGCTGTGTACTTTGTAGTACCAGCTATTTATTGGTCCAAAGTTTCTTGGCTCAGGAAGCCCTGTAATTTTCAGTGTATACTGTGTGAGAAAGAGGCGGGGCGGCAGCAGCTTTTTATAGGGTTTCAACTAATAAACATTAATTTTTAAAGTGATATTTTGAGGATTTGACAGAAGTAGAACTTGTAGATACTGTTCCTTTAGTTCTGACACATATTTCAACTGACAGGGAAAGGGAGAGAATTTTATTTTTGAGGGATATTTTTCATTCTTTTTTTCTCTCCAATCAGAAACTGGTTCTTCCACTTTCGGTGCCAGTGAAGACCTGCTGTAATAAGTATTTCACATTCTGTCCTGCTGGTTGACTTTGGGTGTAAATGGTGGTAGAGTGTTTAGTAGCCAAGCAGACAGAGTTAAATAGCTAGAGATCTGGTGTACAGTAAGCTTGGTGTGGTGTGATTGTTTAGTTTATATAGTAATATTTCAGCAGAATACTGAAACCACGTAGAATACAGCTCCTGGAAAATGTTCAACAGGATGCCAGAAAGGCCATGTTAATGATAAGTTTCTCATACCTCAGCAGATTTTTTGGGTGTGTTTTGTTTCCCACTGCTGTTTTATTCTTTATTGTGGTTCTCTGGAAACGATGCCACGTGAACATATGGAATTCTGTACATGAGTGTTTATTGGTTTTGTAGAAACCCCAGGATACTGTGAGCCTAATGACTGTGTTGTTTTGTGGGTTACTGAGAGGGCATATTAAAAGTCAGTTGATAATAAAGTTTTCATTAATTATTTTAACATTCTCAAGCTAATATTTAAAGGCAGTTCAACCCAAATCAGAATTAAACAATACAACCAAAATCAGAATTAAACAATAAAGTGTACCTTGGGTTTGCCGTGATGTAAAGAGAGTTTGGTTATAGCTGACCTCCTTGCCCTCCTTACTGACTAGACATCTTCCTGCAGAACTCACATACGATCGTTAGTGTGCATGGTCTCCGAATAAATTTCGTTGCTCGTTCTGTATGTTTTTGCTCTCGATGATTCACTGCTTTTTTTGACTTTTGTTGTTGCTTTCGATAAAGTGTTAAAGAAATAGCTATACCATATCTATCTGTCTATCTATCTGTCTATTTCAATGTAACCTGGGTCGATAGCTTCTGATAAGCCTTTGGTTCATTCGGTGGCCAAAGAAGCTTGTAACTCCTTGAGATACTCACCCGGTGCTTCATGTTTGTGTTTGTCTAGGACATGTCTCAGGAAGGCTATGGGACTAGGCCTCAACCTCCTCTGGCTCCCGGAAAAGCTAACCACGAAGACTTGAACTTAATACAACAAGAAAGACCGTCGAGTTTACCAGTAAGACACTCACGTGCTGATTTGGGAACATAATAGTTACAGATTTTTAAAAAGAGCTGTTGTTTTTGCTTGTTGTACTTGCTCTTAAGACTTGGGGTAGAAGTTTCTAGAATTCAGATAGATTCGTGATTTATTAACTTTTTTAGGGCTTCAGGCTTAGGAGCTGTGTAGTCCTGGATAGGTGTGTCGTTTGGAGGTCTCTCCGAGTCCACTTGGCAGGTTTGATTCGGCTGATGGGTTTTGGGGCAAAAAAGGTGTTTCGTGGTGCAGTTGTGTGTTGTTTAGCCTGTTGCTTTCTGGTGGTGACAGAGAACAGAGGCGTCTATGTAAGAGAGAAATGTAAAGAAATTCCTACCTGGCAAAGGATGTAAATAATGAGAAAAAGCGTCCGGTAGTCCTTTGAATTTCTTCTGGGACTTGATGTAATGAGAAATCACCCAATCTTTTTTCACCCAAAAGAAAAGTGTTTTAGTTTAAAATTGGAAAGAGCACCTTATGAGTATTCCCACCAGCAAATACTGTCTGGTGATTGGGGTATATATTCACCAGAGTAGTGGCTATATTATAGGCCGTCCTATGGTTGCCTATAAATACTTCATCTGTGCCTAATTTGCTTTTTTACAGGCAACCTAGTTTAAATGAGGCTTTCCTTATAAACTAAAAGAATACATCTGTGCAAACAAGTTTTTTACTTATTTTCCTGTTAAAATATTTTGGTTTGAAGAATTATTGTTATTGCTTAATCTCTATCAAGAAGTTTTATTTAGGATGGGAGCTCAGGCTAGCCATGATTTTAATTTGAATTTCAAATGTGTTTACGTTAAGTAAGATTTGTTGTATTACTTTTAAACATCTGAGCATTTGTCATGAATGTTATACACGACATTTGGCATGTGTACCATACCCATTTTTAAGTCACATGTGGCCTTAGGAAGAAGGTAAGTGATGGCTGCAGGATATAAGTATCTTTGAATCTGATGCATATGTTTTTGAAACGCAAATTTTTACAGCTGTTATTTCTAGGGTGGGAGGTAGGTGATATTTACTGTGGTCACTTTTTAGAAACATTGGGGTATTTATTGTCTAGTTATTTGGTTTTGGAGGGAATGATAAAGGTGACGGAGTCTGTGTTTTATGCTGTAGGCTTTTTTCTTCAGATAATTCACAGCTTGATGAGCATGCAGTGTGTGTGTGTGTGTGTGTGTGTGTGTGTGCCTGCACGTCAACAGTTGATAAATGCAACATTTGCTGAATATTTGGAAATTGGCTTGTGGTTTTAGGAAATTTAAATTGACTCATGGGAAGCAGGTGGGCGGCGAGTTCCACTCTTTTTCCACCAGATTTTCAGTGTTTTTGGAGAAGCCCAACTTTGTAGGTTTGGCATTGGCTGGCAAAGTGTACTGTTATACTGGTTGGAAAATTTGTTATAAATTAATGCAGATTTTCTATGTAGCTGTGAGTATAGTTGGTAGTGTACTGCTTTCTGCATTTCCCCTTGAACTTTGACCTCACTCACAAGGCTCTGCGTGGAGTGCATGGTGGACATTCGGCAGACTCTACAGCATGATTAGGGAGGGAATGGAGTGCGGCAGGCCCAGAAACCCAGCTGAAGAGTTCTGCTCTGGGATGGTGTTTTTTAAGTCGATTACTGGAAAAGGGGCTTATAGTATTTTAGCAAGTGAACCAATATATTCATCAATACTTTCCATTTTCCTGAGTTGTTCTATTTGTATGCATGTATAATGGCTTTCTTTCTTTCTTAATCTGTACCTTGCCTACTTCCCAAGAGGATTTAAGGTTGCTCATAATAAAAATTTTCTTATGAAGCTATTAAAAAAAAAAAAAGCCCTAATTGGTATTTTCTTTCTGTTTTCATAACTCACAGATAAATAAGATGCTGACTGACTCAATAACATTTCAATAGTCTTTTTTTTTTAGAGAGCCAAATTTCCAGGTTTTATGGTGAGTATATAGCAGTAGCAGTTACTGATAAAGAAGAAACCGTAGATCAGCTGGTACACCCGGACCCCTGCTCCCGGTCTGTTAAGATGAAAATTGGCTTTATTTAAATGCCTTTTAGTGCACTGTTGCTCTTTCACCAGGCTTTGTTTGTGCAGAAAGTTTCTATACGAGGTTTACAAGTATGTTTTTATTTATGGAAATGCTGCATCGATGTGTTGTACACAAATAAGTTAATTACGCTTTGGGGGAAAGATCTGTTGGTGTTCTGTATGGCTCTAATATTACATATGTTTAGTGTTACTTTTATTAAATATTTCAGTTCTCTAACTTGGCTAAGTTGATACTATAGGTGCCTTGAAACTATATTCATTATCACATCTGAATTTGGTGTTGGGTCTTTTCTAGATTTATCCTACATTTTTTCCTTGTCAAGTGTCAGTGATATAAATTTTGTCTTCTTACTTAAAGACCATTCATCATATTTATAATCTCTTTTTTAATTTGGAACTAAGGAAATTATGGGTCTTATCTGTATATTTGAAAAAATGTGGCATAGTGATTCTAAGGTGTAATTATTGTCTTTATCCATTATATATGTGACTATAAGAAGAAATCTCAAGTAGTTATTTCTTAATTTTTTGTAATATTTTCAGCATTTGTGCTTTTTTTCTTTAGCATATGTTTGTTACACAGTTAGCTTTCCATTACAAGAAATCAAGACGTTTCCAATATCCTTATGCTGGATCAGTAATTTGATCCCTCAGTAAGTTGTGCTCTCACCATTGTTTGAACTGACATTTGTCTGTATTTCTATGTCATTAAATTCTTGGTGATCTTCTTCAGTAGCTAATGCAGTTATATTTTCCAGCTGTCTTAGATCTTCAGATCATCCACATAAAGCAAATGACTGATAAATTAATGCTTGTCCTCTTGTTGTTTCAGGGCCATGACCAGTAATGTTTACTCTTCACTTAATGCACTCAGCCCTAAGCTCAGAACAAATCTTCCTTAATCATGTCCACTTATTTCTATACCTCTTAATCATACAGCTTTCTCCCTCTTGAGATGCATTAGCTGACATACCCTTGGTGTTACCATTATTAACAACTCTTAGCATATAGCATGTGATATAAAAATTAGCTTGAGAAACTCTATCTGCTTAGAATATTGTCACTTAAAATTTGTGCATATTCTGTAGTTTTTTCTACCTCAACCGTTGATATGAAATGAAGCCAGCATTTAAGCAAAATGCACAGTGGAAGGTCTAAAAATTACTGTATCTTATTAACTCCTTTATTTTATAAACATTGAGTATATCTCAATTTATATTCTAAAATAACTCCCAAGATAGGATTTAGTACACTTTTTTTGAGTCTTTTGTTCCATTTCCATCTCTTGTGGCATTTACTATTCATCCTTTTATTGCTAGCCATTTTTTATAGTTGTCTTGGCCCCCCCACTAGACTAGGATCTTTTCAGAGTATTTATTGTATTGTATTCAGTAAGTATTTTCCTAATAGAATTTATGTAAAAACTTTTAAACACAGTTTTCTCTCAGTTTCAGATTTTTCTTTTAATTACTTAAGGGATCTTTTCCAAGGTATTGAACTGAGCTCAGGAGAGCCTGTGTTCCCCACCTGCTACTGATACAAAGGCTTATCTGGGTGTAATATCTGTATTGATGGGGCGGTTTTATTCTTAAAACCATTTTCTTTTATTATAAAATGGTGTTTGAGTTTTACCTTGATAACCTTCAGCTTCAAGAGAACAGGTGGGCACCTTGGATAATTAAGCTAAAAGTAGCAAAAAGACATTCTTTTCTTGGTAATATATATTTTATTTATAAAAAGAAATAAATTGACAGAAACAGTAATCATAATTTCAGTAAATATAGTACAAATATGTTGTTAAAATATGTTGTTAATAAAATATTTATAAAATCGTATAAAAGGACATTAAAATGTAGTTTTATTTTCTTCCTCGTTCTGAGCAAAGAGTGCTTTCTTCTCCAGAGATCTGGAGAGTTGTCCATATTCCTCAGTTTAGAAATGACTGACCCGTTTTTACTCTTGAGAGAGGCCTGCCACCAGTTGGCATTGCAGATAGCAGGTCCATTGTTCTGTTTACCTAAGACACAGAATACGATCAGTCATATTCTAATAGCCTTTAAGAAGGCCCATCAGGTCGTTAAAAACCTCTTTCTGACCCTTTCTTCCTTAAATAGGAAATACCTAAAGAGGTTGACCTGAAAAGGGCTTGATCTTCAGAGTTTAGTAAAAAAACTCTATATGTCGTGTGGAATGGGGCTTATGGCACTTTTGTTGAGTTTGCAATGAGAAGGAAATATTGAGGTTTAGATAAAACATGTTTTTTGGCCCTTTGTGAAAGGAAGGAGGTAGTCAATGCTGGTGATTCTTTGAAATAGAGGGTGTTAAACAGGATATTGGGAGCCTGAAAGAGAATGGTTGGAAAACTCTATTACCAAGAGTATTCTTTGGGGGTTAGCTATTAGCAACAGAGCGCATACAATGATCTCTCTTTCCTCAAAAAGAATGCTCTGTATGTGTGTTTTTGTTTTTGTAATCTTTAATGATACTTATATTGGCTAGGGATAAAAGGTCATGTACTTTGGAAGCATATATGGATATTGCTGATGTGTTAATAGGGGCATTTTAAGTGTGTAGATTTGATCATATGGTTCTGTGAATGACTAGAAACTATTGGACAAAGCTGGGTGAACCGTTTCTTAATTGTTTTGTCTTTACCGAGTTCTCAACCCAACTAGAAATATAAATTGTTAACATGATCTTAACCTGTTAGTTGGCAGATTTTTGCAAAAGTTAAGATCTACCAGGTGTACGGCTGCTGAGTGAACTCTTCCTTCACTTGTTTATCTGTATCTTGAACTTGATTTCAATAGTTGTCATTAAAAGCTTAAGAATGTAGCTGTCTTCCCTTGATTGATCCTTCTCAAATCATTCTGAACGTTTAAAAAAATTACAAGTTAATAAAAGAGAAATCTAATCTGTTGTCACCTTACTTCAGTGTTCAATCATTGGCCATCGCTGTGTGCAGCTGAAGACATCAGCTGTTTGTTAGCAGTGCTCTCTCGATCTTATTAGACTGTGCTGAGGTTTGGAGTTATGGAAGTCCTAAAAAGTGAGCACCCCGTGAGACAGCAGGAAGTTCTCTGAAGGATGGCGCCTTGTCAGGCAGAGCATCTCCAGATAGAGTTACCCACTGGCAGAGTTTTGAAATTGAAGGTATAGACACATTTTGCTATCTTTGACGAGTTTTAAAGGAACACACAATACTTCCATTTCTTACCTAGGATTTACCATATTCTCAAATGTAGTTTTCGTCACTGGTCCATTCTGTATGGAGACGTCAATGTTTCTGGATTAAGGATGAGAGAAACCTGTGAAGACCTTTCTTGAAAGTCCTAATTTAGGAAAACTCACAGTGACTCTGACAAATGTCTATTTTCCAAGACAGATTATTTCTTTAAGATATGATGGTCCCTAATTGTATCCTCTGGAGTGTTTTTGTGATATTGGTAGTCATTTTGAAAATAGAGGATAACACATGAACTTGAACAAGGTAAGAAGTAGTAGGAAGTGGGAAGTTCTGTTTCTCCCTCTTTGAAAACAATCTTCCACTTAAATATTTGTTCTGTAAATGAATATTCAATAAAACCTCACCAGTTTGGATTTCTTCCAGGTAAAAGCAGGCTAAATATATGGGAAGTTTGAATAAATTAATATTTAAAAAGAACTATAGTTTGCTTTTAAATAACTCAAATGTTTGCGTGCAAAGTGTTGCTAAATTCAGTCCTGTTGAAATAAATGGACAATTCTAAATTTATTGTAGCAGAGATGTTTGCTTAGTGGCAGTGTGTTATTTTTAAAAATTCATTTACTTTTGAAAAACACATTTTAACTAAGCATATCCTCTGCAAACTTTTTCACATCATATTCTGAAGATTTCCATTTAGAATACGGGGGAAATGAATTTCAACCCATTTTATGGGACTGTCAATTCTAAAAAAATTAATGAAGGGGTGCTATAAAAAATAGACACTAGATAAAATTGGAGATGAAGAGAGGCTGAGACGTAACTGATTTGCAGGATATTGATTTTGATAGTAGAAGGATAACTATGATCTGTAGTTGATAAATGAGGCTCATTAAGTAAAGCATGATAAATGCAGATATTCCTGGCTAACAAAAAAGTCAGCATACACGTTTCGCCATAACAAATGGGGGACTGGAAGGTTTTGACCCAGCCTGTGGGCTCTTCACATGACCTGTGTGCCGCCATGGAACCTTCTCTGTGGCCCCACAGGCTGGGCCGCATGCCCCTCCCAGGTCTGTCTGCAGATAGCCGGAGAGGCACACCTGGATGTAAGCGTCTCTGAGCGGAGTGGCTGTCTCTGCGCACACAGGGGAGAGCAGAGCCTGGGCTTTTAGTATAAACCACAAAAACTAGTGTGTGAGAGCGTGTGGGCACGGGCCTCGGGCAGGAGAGTTTGTCAGCAGTGTAACTCCTTCACTTCTTCATCTTAATTTTTTATGCCAGAACAAAAAAAACCAGCTGGTGTTCGGAGGTACCTTTTCTCCTTCTCACCTGCTGTTTCTGGTGCGACAAATGGCCGTTCTTGGCAAGTTGAGCTGGAAAGCCTCCTTCCTGCCTTCTCCAGAGTGCTCCTCCTGTGCCCTGGAGTCTGGAGAGGCCCGTGGGCTTCCTCCAGATTCTGCAGCCACGGCCAGTGTAAGGCTTGAATGCATTTACTTTATATTATCCGAGTTAGGTGGGAAATAGAGTTGAATGTACACATTTCCATTTTGTAGGTACCTGAAGACACATCTGTTCTACATAACAGGTATATAACCAGCAGGAGCTCATAGTAGCATTTAGGACCTGGTTAATTGCTTTTATTTTTCTTTTGGACTGGAAGTAACTATTTTGAATATTAACTGTCGGTTTAGGAGAGGAAAAATATACGTAGAGAAGGTTCTTGCCTGAGAACACAATTTACTATTCTTCCCTCACGATGTGGGATTCGGGAGGTGTCTCCCTCTTTCTCATCTTTTTCTTTTGCCTCCTCTAAATTGTTGTAAAATAACTGAATGGTCTTGTTTTCCTTTGTTTGGGTCAAGAAATTTTAGCTGAAAATTGTTACTGTGTGAAAGAAGATTATTGACTCAACAAGCCTTCAATTTTCCGTGAATAACTCTCTCGGCCCCTAGCTTCAGGACCATGCCGTGCATGCATTCTCTTTTCAAATACAGACTGTCATTTAAAACAGGCAGTTTGATGCCCCACTGAACTTTGTTTAAGCCTGGAATAAAAGAGGGAAAAAAGGCTTTAAGCCACAAAAAAGTGACTAAGCTTTCTCAACCACTTTTCTTCATAATGCACTCCATGTTTTAAAAAAAGCTTCCAGGTAACTATTGTTGTCTCTTTCCACAGGACCTAAATTTTATCCAGTGTTAGATGGTAACATGTGCGTCTTTTCCCCTTATTATCGGGATATCATCTGAATTTTTTTAAGTGTTCACAGTAGCGTGCATTTGCGGTAGAATCTGTGTGTATGTGCTTGTGTGTATTGTCCATGTTCAATGCATGTGAGAACATTCATTCTAAAATTAAACACATAGTTCTTAGCATTCACTTATTGATTGCTGATTTTCTGGAGTTCTCTTGATTTAGATAGTACCTGAGTATTAGACTGGATTGATATAAATATTTAACTGTAATAGTATTTACTGTCAGATCGTTATAAAAATAAGTAGTTCAAAGTAGTTTCTATCACTTGCCCTTTTTTTTCCTCTTCACAAAATTGAAAATGAACAGCTTATAATGACTTGTATGGAAGGAACGATGACTCTGTTTGGATAAAATAACCTGTGTGACCTGGAGCCCTGTTCTGACGATGCTGCTGAATGGCAGACGAGGCCTGCGTGTCGGCTGAGGTTCTGGTCTCGAGCAATTCAGGGCACTCTCAGGACCTTCGTCTCCTTCTCTGAAAAGTGGATGTTAGTGATAGCCATCTCAGAGCATGTTCCAACTCCTAAACTCTGCGCTAAGGGCCTCCTTGGTCAGTATATAAGAAAAGGCACTGATAAAAATGAGCTCTTTGCTTTCAGGAGGAAGTTCCGTGAGAGAATGCAGCCACCTGAAATCTTCAGTAATGGCTCATGGATGCTCTTGGTGGGCTGTCTCTCTCTCATTCTTGGGTGCCGCTTGCTTTTGAACATTCTTAGGTTTTGGGGTTGCCTAATTGAGTACATGGCCTTATAATGCAGACCATGGAAGAGCCATGGGCCTTCTTCGAGACTCAGTCTCTGTCATGAACATCTTGGAGATTGCAGAGCTCCCCCCGCCCCATGGGATCTGTTTGAGAGGCTGGTGTATTTGAGTATAGGGGAGTTTAGAGAGAAGGAAAGTGCGTGTGAGCAGTGGAGAAGCACAAACGCCAGGTGTCTCTATGACCGCCTGGTAATGTGGGAGGTGGAAAAGACAGACGAACAGATAAGGAAGCTGCAGGACAGCGAAATCTTTCCTTTGTAATACGAAGTCCGATGCCTTCTCCATTGGACCAACAGACCCCAGTGCAGACAGTTTTCTGAACCAAGATGATCAGGCAGCAGTCGATTTTAACCTCATGCTGATGAAAGGAAGGCCCCAATGGTCTCCACCTGAGGTCTCCATTCGCTTCTAACACTCCAGGTGTGCATTTGTGTACTGTAAAGTCACTGTTTTCTAAACTGAGATTTACCACGAGTGGAAGTATTAGCAACCCAGGGACACGAAAGCCACCATTTGTTTTTAATGATCCCAAGCCAGTTTCATGGATAATGTCCCCTGCGTTTCTACACTGTATGTGTGTGTTTAAAGGCTTTGGAGCTCACTGATTGGTTTGGGTAGTGTGGTATGTCACAAGTCTTACTCGTTATTCTACTCCTCTGTCAAAACACAAGATGGTGTGCGTTGCGGCCGTGGCCTAAGCCACCCCTGGGTCACAGGGAGATGCCTGAATGAGTGAGCCTGGTGGCCAGCGGGTGACGGGACAGCACAGCAGCATCATGCTGCCATCTGAAACTTGTGCCCCGATAGCGATGCTCTTTCTTCTTTTCCAGAATCTTCTGGTGTAAGTAGGGATCTTCATTAGTGCTTATTTTTCCCATGAGCGTGAGTGGTTGAGTGCAGAGAGCCAGTTAACTCCTTTTGAAGACCCTAAAAAATGTGTGGTTGGTCTTTTGTAATTATTTGTATCTGGAGAAAATTTGGCTTCAAAATAATAATATATTTATGGTATATAATAATTTATTGGAAACCATTTTAAAAAGTCTTGTTATATTAATGAAAATGTCACTTAATTAACACTGGAAACTACTAGTTAAAGAGGAATAAATATACCCAGAGTAGGGGTTTTAGTGAATATTCTAGGTTTCAGGTGCATGAACTTTAAAAGACAGGACTGCTTGACATCTGTTTTGCCTGCTTAAAGCCAGATCCAGCCCATTCTTCTACTTTTGAAAGTCTGGGACTTTTGGGTTCCCAAGATGAGTGAATTGTGCCATGCCTTTTGTTTATGCAACGCTTTCATTCTCAAAATGCCTCTGTTACCACTGGAGGCAGAGACGACTTCAGAGGCTGTTGAGTTATCTCACTAATGACGTTGAGTCAGATTATTAAAAAGTGATGGCAGTGAGAATGCAGAGGAAGAAAATTATGGGAGTAAAGGGAGGGGTGAGTGATGACGCCGTGAAGGTGTTTAAGCTGAGTGACCAGCAGGTAGGGTGGTGGTGGTGTGGTGGTGGGAGCTGGTTTAGGGAGAAAAGAATACCCAGGGATTTTATGAGATTCAAAAGCAAGTCCTGAATAACTTTGCTTGAATTCTAAAACTCCTAAAAGAGAGCAATGCATCTTTGGTACTAAAGCGTTATTATTTCTATAGTGGTGTAAAACAGTGTCATAAATAGAAATTGATGTTGAAAGAATGATAGTATTGGCTATAACTTTACATTTCATTTAAATTCTGGGAGATGGTGTGAAGACTGCTGTAGCAGAGTTTGTATAAACGGCTCGGCAGATTGTACCCGAGTCTTCCTAACTCTGACTTGGAGTAAGACAAGCGTGCAGTCTCGAGAAATAAATGAAACCATGTATAGATCCGTTGGGATTCAGGGCTGGTCTCGTTCTCCTTGCTTTCAGGACTGTGCAGTAAGTTCACGTCCTGATGTGTCCCCTTCCTTGGGGAGGGACAAGCTATTTTATATTGCTTTGTTTGGTTTACTTTTGAATGATTGAGACTTTGTTCTCGTTGCACCGATTCATTCTGGAGGAACATTCCTTAGTTCAATTTATCTCATTATAATTCCTCCTTCTCTGAAACTTATTTTGAGTGTATGTGTTTGTGGGCCTAGTATACAAATTTACTGTCTTTGCTTGTTTGCTTTTTTCTTTTTGGGGGTATGTGACTGTGGGAGGGGGTGGGGAACCTGAGTTCAACCTGCTACTTTTGAAGGGTTTCTCTTTTATTTTGGAGAAATGATTTATCCCTTTGAGCACGATGAGTTTCTGTGATACATTTGAATTCTGGCAGAGGAAGTGGGGTCTCAGAGATTACCATGAATTCTAAAGGGATGTTCTCTCCTGTTTTTTAATCAAGCCCCTCCCCACTTTTTCCTTCGATTGTTTTAAGCGCTGTCATTTCATTTCCTACATAAAGAGCAAAGCTTTAGTATTAATGAGTTCTTAAAATGTGTGTATTTTTACATGTTTAAGATGATTCTGATTTTTTTGAAAGTCTAATTCCCAGATGTGAAAATGGAGACTCAAAAAAGGCAAGGGGGGCCAGCCCTGTGGCCTAGTGATTAAGTTTGGCACGCTCTGCTTTGGTGGCCCAGATTCAGATCCTGGGCGAGGACCTACACCACTCATCAGCAGCTATGCTGTGGTGGTGACCCACATGCAAAATAGAGGAGGACTGGCACAGATGTTAGCTCAGGATGAATCTTCCTCAGCAAAAAAAAAAAAAGAAAAAAAAAAAGGCAGGTAACTGGCTTCAAAGTTCAACAGTAGTGGAGTTAATCAGTATGCAGCCCAGTCAATGACAGCAGTGGCTGCATGCACCTTTCCTGGACACGCCTCAGTGTGCTCACAGACTTTAGTTGTCGATCCTAAGACTGGCTCTCCTTTCAAATAAAACTGTTTTGCCAATTTTGATTAAAATCATGAGTGTCCTTGAATAGGTTTGAATATGTTCAAATTTCCCCAAGTGCTTTTGCTTTTTGTAGTTACTGCATTTATGCTTTTCCTTTGCCAGCATGCTTATATGTTGACATCTTCAATTAAGGGTTGAGATTTTACCGTACACAGAAAAATGCAATTACATTTAACAATCATTTATTGATTACTCCTGTGTTTAGCATTTTATATTAGATGTAGGAAGAAAATACAAATTTGAATTATTTCACTAACTCATTAGTGTTTATTCTTTCCTCTACCACATTCAGCAATAAGAAATCAATAAGAAAAACAAACCTATATCCAGGATGCCTGTTATTTAAAATACTTCAACATATTTTCTCATTTTTTTCTTCAGAGAACCATCTATAGAATCTGCAGAATTCATACTTTCAGCATATGTAATTTCACAGAAATGTTTTGCCATTTTGTGGAAGTCTTGAATATTTGAAAGCATGAGAGCAGTGACGGCTATATCAAAATTATGTTAACCTTTTATACGAGACATTTAAGTGGCATTTAATCGTGTGTCATCAGCCTGCTGGTTTTAGGGGAAGGAGAACATGGCTTTCCGGCACTTTTGTGAACGCTTGGCCCGGCAGAACAACAATGATGCTGGCTTTCTTGAGTGTCTTCAAGAGGGATTTTATTGTTTTCACTTCTTTTTCCTGCTTTCATTTGTCCTTTCTATTTTTATAGAGATGAATGAAAACAAGATATTAAAGTTTTAACCATCTTTGCTATAATTCTGGCCGTTTTTTTGGCTATCACGTTTTGAAAAGTGTATCTAAATACTCACGTTGTGGTCGACAAAGCACGTACACACGCACTGTCAATTTATTTTTGTGGTCCAGATACTTCACTTCTCCCCCTTTGCGTTGCATGAGATAGAACGTGTGTAGCACTGGCCACATACAAAAGTGCTCAATAAATGTCGGTTTCTTACATTTTGTTTGCCCTTCTCTTTTGGAATTGCATTTAGCTGCCAGGGCCTCTTAGGGTTGCTCGTCCACCGAGCTTCGCTTGGATCCAGCTTTCCTTTCCTTGGATGACGGGAACTGGAGCAGAGATATTTAGAATCACGGTGATTGTGGCAGCTGGCTCTTGGCTAAAACTTTATCTCATTGACTCCTCTTGTGTTGCTCCATTGTGGAACTCCACCCAGTACTGTAGACCTCTTTTGGCTGAATATGTTGGTTTGAATACCACTGGGATTCTTCTGCAGTCATTTTGATTGGGTATTCTTTTTTTTTCTTTTCTTCTCTCTCTCTCTCTTTTTTTTTTTTTTTTTTTGCTGAGGAAGATTGGCCCTGAGCTACCGTCTGTGCCAGTCTTTCTCTTTTTTGTATGTGGATTGCTGCCACAGCATGGCCACCAACAAGTTGTGTAGGTCTGTACCCAGGAACGGAACCTGGGCTGCCGAAGAGGAGAGCACTGAACTTAACCACTAGGCCACAGGGCTGGCCCCCATTGATTGTATGTCCTTCATTTTTGTTTACCACATAACAGAAGAACACGAATATGAGAAAACATTAATGTACCTTGTAATTTAAAACAATTTTCCCAATATTGTGCTGCCATTTAGGGTTTAAGTACCACAGGCTAAATTATCGAGAGAGAGATGGAGATGAAGAGGCAAAATCCTCTAGGGTTCGTCTCATAGGTAACTAGTTAAGAAAAATTACAGACGTGTAGTTTAGACAGCTGAGATATATTGATAATTCAAAAATGTAATGTTGGTCACTCGTTTTATACTAAGCGTCAGAGCTGTGTAGTTAACTCTTGGCGGCAGAGATCCGAGTTTCTTTTTCCCTTGCTCTTTCCAACTTGTGGTATTATCAGTAAGTAGTAAAATCACCTAAAAGGAGACAGAGAAAGGAAAAAGAAGGCATCAGCAAAGGCATGGATAGAAATCTACTTTGCTTGCAGTAAAGCCTGCTTTGGATAAACTCCTGAGATTTCACAAAGGGTTTTCAGATTTCTGACACAGATAACTGTGTGAACCATCATATTTGTCCAGGAAAGACCCGCCGTGACTGATCCCACATCCTTAGTGGGAGACTGAGGGTGTTGAGTCAGGTAAAATAACTAAGATACCCTTTCAAGTCAAGTCCATGCACACACACACACACACACACACACACAATATAGAGCAGGAGCAAGGGGGCGCCATGCCTAGATAGTTACATTTAGGTAGGAGATACACCTTTTGGAATTCTGCCTTTTTCCATCCCGGTTGATTAGCTGACGTTAAGGGACTGTGTTGTGAGTCAGGGGGTGTTTTGCGGGGGAACCTGGGGAGGAGCTTGTCGTGGTTTTCGGTGTTGTTCTTCTAGAGAGTTGTACTGACTGATGTTTCAACTGTACCTCCCAAACAGGGAACTTCCCAAGCGGTTACCGATTAGTCAACTATATTTAGCCACCCATGGGAGCTAGCGACAAGGGACCTGGACAAATTCTAGAGGACACGAACATGACTTTACAGTTGTAAATAGATTAGACATTTTCCTTTTCCCAACATTTTTATTGACTCTCCTGTCACAGCCTTTGTGTATTATACTGACAGTCACCAGTTTTCCTTTCGAATTTACCTACAAACCTAGTTTTTCATTAAAATAATAAAAATATAGAGAGTTCAATGTAATTAATGCATTTTTTAGCCTCCCTGACTGAATTTTTTGTATTGTGGCATCCTAATAGAAATTATGACCCAGGTGCTGTGTAACTGAATGACCAACATTGAAGAATGTAGATTTCTTCATCTATAAAAATGTTTACCAAAGACCTTGGATGGGGTATTCTCCTTTCAACGTGTGTCCCTGTGAATTATAAATAAATTTGTTTGTTTTTAAATATACTAGAGGCCACTTTTAACTGAAAGAGTCCTGCTGTGACAGAACGTTTTCCTTTCCTATGATGTTTTTATATAGAATTTATAACTCGTGTGCTTCTAAAAAGGACTTGAGCTGACCCACAGTAACGTATTTGTATAAATGGAGACAACTCCAAGTGGAATACAGATCTTTAAAAAGTGCCTTAAAAGGGGCGAAGCAACCAAACGTGGTAACGCAGGGCCATGAATAACTATGAAATTTAAGGCTGCATTCCTGACTGCCAAGGTGGAGGGGAAAAATTGAGGTTACATAATTATTAACATAAAGTGAAAACCATCATTTCTCGAGGAAGGAATATCACTTTTCTTCTATTATTCTGTAAAAGGAAATATTCTGTAAAGGAACATATACTCCATTGGAAATAATGAATAGTGATGCCAAAATATGGGTTTTCTGGTTTTTTATAATGTTGAAGAAGTTTTTTCATGTTATTTGGGATGATTAGGCAGGGCCTAAATTAGGCACCCTGTCACATAAATGAGTGAATAATTGGCTCTTTTTTTCTATAACTTGCTTAACTGTCAAAATTAGAAATCCAGCAATTCTGTCCCAAGGCATAGCTTGTTGAGCCTGTTTTCATTTCACAGGAATTTTTTTAAATAATTATTTTGTAAGCTTAATATGTAGCAGGATGAAAAGTCATTTAGTAAGGAAATAGTTCAATTGTTAAAGAGAGTAGCTTTCATAAACTTATTTTTCTCTGTTTTGAGGGATAGATGACATTTTATAGTATGGCATTTTTCTTTTGTATGTTTTTATGGGAGAAATTGCTAATCTTGGGGTTGTAAGATTTGGGCTCAAGATTCATTGGTGAGACTGGTGACGGCCTAAATTTTACACTGCAGACATTCCACTAAGGACCTCATAGTTATAACCATTCCAATTTATATCTTGTGGCAAAATTGTTGTGATTTATTTTTCTCGTCCTCTCGACTTGAGTACATTTTAAACTTAGAGATGTGTTCCTCAGCAGAAAAAGGATAAATCAGAATCCGTCCAGCTCCTTCAGAGTTTTGGCGGGGGTGGGGGGGGCACACACGCTACAGCCAGTGTGATTTCCCCCACCTCTGCCCTCCCTGCAAGGACCGGCCATGGAAGGAGCTTAAACTCGGGCTACGTTCTGGTTGCTGTGCCTTCTACCTTAGTGACTGTGGGCAGCAGGCCAGTGACCCGGGAGGGGGCGAGGGTTTTGACACCAATCCTGATTTGAATCCACAACTGTCTTTCCCTTTTGGCCATCCATCAACTTTTGGGGCAAAGGGGAACAGAGTAAGTCCTTCAACTCTGTTGAAAAGGAGCAGCTGTATCCTGCTCCTGTTATGGTAAATAAATTAGACTTTTTTGAACCCCAAACCATATCACAAAATTCAACAAAAAGAGAATTTAACATATATTTGTTCTTAGAGAACAATGACATTCTAGTAAAACTACCTCTGTTCATTTGTTGGCTCGTCTGGTCATTTATAACTTCCTTCAAGTAAAAGCAAATCCTAGTCGTTTGGTAGTTTCTCCTTGTGGAGAAGCTTCAAAAAGAGTTTAACGCCAATGTTTTGTGTTTCATTACCTCTAGAAAAATTATTGGCTCAGGATTTTTGTGGCGCTCTCAACTCTAGGGCTCATGCTTTTAAAAAGCATTCAGCTGCAAAATCATGAAATAGCACAATGTCAGCTTTATTCATTTATGTTGTTGGGGTTTTTTTTAAGGCACAAAAACCTGTAAATTGGCAAATTGTTTCTTCCGTATTTTCCCTTCAGAGGGCTTAAAAAAATACCTCAAGTTTGTTGGGGTTAGATTGGGTGGTTGGGAAAAAGCTGCGGGAGAGGGTAGCTGCTCCCCTGGAGCCAAGCACACAAATCGATTTTGCTCCCTTAGCTGCTGGTGCTGAAAACAATTTTTGACAAATGCCAGAGTTTCACGAATGTGGAAGTAAGCACTCACAGAGGTGGTTTTGCAAGTCCCTGGAAGAGCCCAGCACATCCTCAGTCCCTACTGATTTGAATGAGAAAGGGGATGGTAGCAGCTATTTTTATTTTCTCCTGGGAGCCAGAGGAAAGGAAGGCGGAACCCTGTACCATATAATTTTAAAAAAGAAGAAGAAGAAAAAAACCAGATTCCATTGAGATTCCTTCTTGTTTACTTTTTGTTTTACTCTCGCTGTCTCCCAGGGTGTTTGACTAATGGAAGTCTTCCCCCAGGAATATGAGAAGCTGTGGCACAGTCCGCCTCATAACCTTCCTGGATATTTTTATAATTTATCATCAGCTGACACCGCCTGGGTAGCATATTCTTACCACTCCCTCTGGCTGCTGGAAGTCTGAAATTACATCTTTGTCTTTGAAGTCAGGCACACTGTTAGCGTTGCTATGGCGACAGGGTGGGTAATGGCGTCCACAGACAGGAGATTGGTATTTAGCGTTAAACGCTGCTGTACACAAGGCCTTGATTTTTAGAGTGGTTACCGAACCATCCCCTTTTAGTAAATGTTTAAAAATTACATTTTTACATGGTCTTACTAGATTAATAGTCATGGTTTATTTCATTTTAACTGCAAGGATAAAAGCATTATTCCATTAAATGGGTAGCTTTTTTTCTCTTTTGGTTTATGCATTATTAACACAGGCTTTCCTGTTTTGCTTGTAACATTTTATAGGCTTTTTCAAACAGGCAGTCACATTTGCTCTGGTGCGCCTTTATTTTTTGGACTTAACCCATTATCTGCTTGATCTTGCACAATTTCAGAGGAGACAAAGTTCTAATGAACTAAGCTTTTAAAATATTACAAATGAAGTGTGTTTTTTTACTGTGTGTATGATAATGATAATGGATCAGTCTTTCTCCGTGAGTTGCTGCCATAACTTTATTTTAAAATGTTTCTTTTGTTTGAAGTTTCTGTTTAGCCCCTCTCCTGTACTGTGCACCCTCACATGGGATGTGAAAGGAAAGACTGTTTACAGTTGAGGGGAACTGTGGGACATTGTGAAAAGGTTTTAGCTAATGTAACTTTTGAAGTAATATTCTCTCACTTATTAAATCTGTTCGGTCTGAGACCAGTTACTTATATATACATATGATCTGTTGATTCTTGATTATTTTGTCATTAGAAGAATAATGATGAATTAAAAGTTCATATAGTATATACACGTCCTTCCCTATCTGACATATGAATTGCTTCTAAAAAAGCGTTTTGAATGCCTCGTGGTATGGAACTTACCGCTTCGTGAAGTGTTTTCTTTCTGGCAGTTTAAATTGTGAGGAAACTCTTCCTCATATTAACTCGAACTGCTTTCTCGGATTCTGTTCTGCTTCTGCCTTCTTGAACCTCACGAGATGAATCTACATCCCTCTTCTAGATCCTGGAAGTTCAGATATTGGAAGATAGTTTTCATCTCACCTCGGTTTTCTCTAGGCTGACTGGTTCCTTTAACTCTTTTCCCCATTACGTGGTTTCGAGTCCCTCTACCACCCTATTCTTAATTCTTTGATAAACTTCAGTTTTGTGTAAGCGCCTGCAAATATGAATCCACAGCTAGATCGAATACCCCAAAGGCATGGCTGGTGTAGAGCCAGCCTGCCACCCGCTTTGTTCTGGACTGTCATGATGCTAGGGGGTAGGTTTTATGGCAGCTGCGTGGCACTCCAGCACCATGGTGGCACCTGCCCCTGGGGCATAGGTCTCGTTGTCCTGTACCTGAGCCCCAGGCAGTTTCCACATTTGCCGTTCCTCAATGAAGTCTAGTTTGTTTCAGGCGGTTGTTCAAGTCTGCTAACATGCATTTGGATCCTGAATCTCGCATTCATTGTATTTAGTCTAAGTCCTACCTTTGTGTCATCTGTAAATTTTATGTCTTATAATAGCTCTTAATATAAAAAATTAAATAGACTAAATGCAGAGCTTTTTGACATTCTGGGTTTTGCCATTCATCTAGGTATAATCAACTTAGAGCTGTTCTCTGTTCCAGGCCGTACTTTATGTATTACCCACAACACCATCCTGAGAGACTTGGTCAGAGGCTAGATGGGTATCCAGAACAATTAGGACTACAGTCCTGTTATATATGTTATCGTGCTGCTTTTTAAAATTGTTCATCATGGATTATACATGACTTTTCACATGAAATAATCTATATAAAGGCTCTATAATATCGAAAGTTATACGTAGTTTGTTACTGCGATAATTTTATCTTCATCAAACCTAAGTTTTCCGTGTGAGAGAAGGAAAGCTGCCTTGTAAGCCCCGCGTGTTGCTGCACCAGTGATGTGCACGGCCTTCTTCCCTGTGTCCAGGAGGAACAGCCAGGGTGAACATCGAGAAAAGGTAGAAGAACCTGTGCCCGTGCCCAGAAGGTCCCTGGAGATAGAGCCTGGATGTCATGGAGATAATCCCCCTGGTGTTGGCATCTTAGAGATGAAGCGATCCATTGAGGGGCCTAAGATTTCAGGGAATGAGACTCTTGGTCCAGAAGCCCATGGCCTGCCCCGTCAGGATGGTGACTGGAGCCAGCAGGTAGTGGATGCAGGGCCTCCTGTGCTGCTTCCGTACGTCTCTGTGTTCATCTGTGTATCTGATGCCCGGCGCTTTGCTTTCTATCACCTGCCGTCCAGGGCTGAGGGCTGCTGGGTACTAGGAAAGTTAAAACTGGCGTAGTCTTTTCTGAGGATCCAAACCTTGGGGAAGTCATGCACTGGCGGCCTGGTGTTGGAGGGGAGAATAGGGTGCCTGCTTCTGCACTACAAGGGGGCTTTGCCTCCTTGCCCACCACTACCAGTGGGACGGGAGGAAAGGGCGAGCCTAGCGGGTCACTCAGAAAAAAGGCGTGCTTTTTTGAATGAGTCCCAGGTCCTTTCATGTATTCACGGAGGGTAGCCACACAATGTCTGGTTGGATTTTAATAAACCGTCTGCCCCTCCCCACACCCACACACTCTCTCTCTGCAGAAGCCAGGGCTCGAATTCTGGAGCTAGGAACCTGGGAGGCAGAGCCCTTAGAAATTAAAAATTTGACAGTACGTTTTATAGATTGGAAAAAAAACTATTGGTTCAGAGCAGTACTGGTTCATGGAGAGGCAGGCGGGGAATCCTCCTCCAGAGACGGTCTCTGGGGACAGTCTCCCCTTCCTTCGTCACTCAGGAGGCCTTGTGTGGCTGGCCACCATTCAAGCTTCCCTTGACCCGCAGTTTGGGCCTGAATTTGTGGTGAGGGTGGGCAGGTTCTCACTCCACGGAAACTCCTCCTGAGATTTTTCATTGAGTGAATTTTGGTTGCTGAATGTTGCCCTGTTTCCAGCATTTGTAGCAGAAAGTATGTTACAGGGACTTTGGGATCTTCCAGATCAGCACTGTCCAATAGAACTTTCTGCCATGATGAAAATATTCCATTTCTGTGTTTTTCAATACGTTAGCCACTTGCCATATGTTGCTATATAGCACTTAAAATATGGCTGCTGTGAGCAGCTGAATTTTAAGTTTTAATTAAATTTAAGTAGCCACACGTGGTTAATAGTTACCGTATTGGACAACGCAGTTCTAGATTATGGATCCTATGTAGTCAGGTTTTTACTCCAAAGTGGATTTTGGTGAAAACAACAATGTGCTTACATTCAGGCTTTCAGGTTGTTGGCATGTAAATGATTGATTTGTAATACATTCTGAGCTCGCATTTGAACTTAACCCATTCATATCTGTGTACTGGAGATTGCAGGCACAAGTGTATTTTAGATGTAGAGTTTATCTGTTGCGGGTTTTGGGTATAGGTTGAAAAGCAAGATGTCAGGAGTACGGATGAGGATGCATTCAGTGAATGAAAGCTGTGCACTCCCGCACTGTTCTAGAAGTTAGAAAGCTGAAGGGCTTACATGTGTTTTTACTTTTGTATTTATCTGAGCTTTCAATCATCTATATTTACTGGAAATGGTTATTTGAGAGGTGCCCTCACCTCCCTCCCACATACGCACCAGCATCAAGGTCAGCCTCAGCTGTGGGGAGTCCAGACCCTGGGCGCTGACTCCAGGTTAAGCAGTGGTGTGACCCACGGTGAGCAGAGCGTGTCAGTGGAGGCCCAGGATTCTGGTTGCCCGCGCCACTGTGCAGGCTTAAGCTGGAGCGTTAGGATGTGGACTGTGATGTGTCTTCAGGCCCGTCACTGGGCATCTTTCTCATAACTTAGTCGTCATGTCTGAGAAATAGCTTAGTGTTGGAACCTATCGTGTAAATAATTTCCCTTGAATGTGTACAGATAGTGTCTACAATATTTAGGATATTTTTCTTCTGTTTAATTGTAAAGGGCATCAAGAGATGTTTTCTTTCATGAGTCTCAGGTAATTTTATATTTAGAGCATGAGGATAGGTGGCAGTTTCAGGGCAGTATAGGAATTCTCAGACTTCTGACATTTTTTTCTTTCTTTTTTTTTTTTAGTGAGGAAGATTGGCTCTGAGCTAACATCTGTTGCCAATCTTCTTCTTTTTGCTTGAGGAAGATTGTTGCTGAGCTAACGTCTGTGCCAGTCTTCCTCTCTTTTGTATGTGGGTTGCTGCCATAGTGTGGCTTCATAAGTGGTACATAGGTCTGTGCCTGGGATCCAAACCTGCGAACTCCAGGTGCCAAAGCTCAGAACGTGAACTTAACTGCTACGCCACCAGGCCGACCCCAGACTTCTGACTTTTAAGGCTGATTTCCTCATTTGCCAGGTGATGATGGAGATAATGATGCCAACGAGACCCTGGCATTGAATCCATATTGCTGCTCCTCCTCAGTCCCCCTACAGCTGAGTTTCTGTGTTCTGTTAGGGAATTTGCATGTGGTACTACCTTCTCCTTAGATTTAAGAGAAGCCACTTAGTTCACTTTTTAGTGCTCTGAGTGTTTAGAATTTTCGTAAGAACTATTTTATGTTGAAAATAATGCAGTTGGGTAGTTTGAATAATATATTCCACCGTTTCCGATTCATTCATTGGCACCCTCAGAGCTCAGCCTTTGCTTGTTGTCTGCATTTATTTTACTAAACATAAGATTTCAGCAGTTACGGTCCAGTCAGTGTGTTATGTCTGTTTCCTAATATCAAAAGGTTAAATACTGACTCATTTTTTTCATAGTCGTTTTCTCACACCTGGGAACATCTTTTTATTTTTAAACTGTCTACTCCCCCTTCCTTTGAAGAGGAGGAAAAAACAGTAGGAATGAGTCCTAACAACTTCTCAACATTTGTTTGATTCTGTGGCATACTGTACACGTCACATCAGAAGTAGATGGGTGGGTCCTTATTGCTACTTGTTTTTATTCATTCAGTCTATAAACCTAATTTGTTTTATTTATGATGGGAGAAGAAGAATTTATGAGTTCATTTTCCCAAGCAATTCTTGAGTCTTTGTATTGTGCTCTTTCGACAGAGACACTCCGAGTTTGGAGGAAGAGGAAGAAATAAAGTCCCTGAGATTATGAAGCACTTTTCAGCAAATGTGTTTTGTTGCCCTGTGCGTTTACCCATCCTGTTGTGGGCTATTTAAACGTTCCCCGAATGTCTTCAGTCTTTCTTTTGAATAATCATTATTTTTAGTTACAGTCCAGAATTGCCTTTCCTCTTCTGAGAAATAATAGTTTGTCCTCCTTGCCCCCCTTTCTGGAAAAGTCAGTAATCTGGGTAATTTCTATTAAAAAAGCTCTATTAAAACCAAGGAATGATTGTAGTCCAGTTAATGAAGCACAGCACAAAAGATGATGAGGACGGGAGCGAGGGTTAGTTCACTAATGGAGCAGAGGACTTTTAAAGGTAAGGAAGAATAAAGTTCCCTTCTCTTTCTTCCTACCTGATTGTTATCTGGAATTTTCGGTTAAGTAAAATCATTAACTACTTATATGTGCTTCAAACTAAACACAAAATCCCCAAGACGGTTTAATTATCATAGTTTTGTTAATAAGATTTTGGGAAGGTTATTAAATAAGTCTGTGGGACTTGCATAGGAGAGATGCTCTGCAGAATGGAATTCTTTCCTCTATTAGTAAGGATGCTT
Organism: Equus quagga; assembly: GCF_021613505.1. Taxonomy (NCBI): domain Eukaryota; kingdom Metazoa; phylum Chordata; class Mammalia; order Perissodactyla; family Equidae; genus Equus; species Equus quagga. Next base: position 10,792,163 of record NC_060274.1, on the reverse strand, counting down.
GGCTTGTGTTCTTTTTTTTTTTTTTTTTAAAGATTTTATTTTTTCCTTTTTCTCCCCAAAGCCCCCCCAGTACATAGTTGTATATTCTTCGTTGTGGGTCCTTCTAGTTGTGGTATGTGGGACGCCGCCTCAGCGTGGTTTGATGAGCAGTGTCATGTCCGCGCCCAGGATTCGAACCAACGAAACACTGGGCCGCCTGCAGCGGAGCGCGCAAACTTAACCACTCAGCCACGGGGCCAGCCCCGGCTTGTGTTCTTTTTTAATGGTTGGGTATAACATTCTGCTTTTTCCTCTGGTCTTTGAAGGGTGAAAGCAAGAAAATGACCATCACTCCACTCTGTTGGAAAGGTCTTGCCGAATTTGAGTTGTTTGTTATTACAGGGTTTTGTTCTTAAAGCCTCTTAAAAGGATGGATGTAATATCTTATTATCTAGATATTTTCAGTAAAATTTTAGCAGTTTACTAAAATTTTCTGAGAAGTCTTTAGAAGGAAAGTGTAAGAGTTGTAGAGTTGAGTTGCTGACTGCGTTGTCTGAGTCAGTCCTTTTTAACTATGCCATCAGCTTTAAAAATACAGGTCCTTCCTCACCTGCCCCCAGTAAATAAATAAATACTATTGAAAGCTTTAGATTTCTCCTGCTGTTGCTTTCTTTGTATACAGTTTAGTTGGGTGAAACCTGTTCAAAGTGGCGAGTGATTTCACAGACATATCTGAGGCATTTGGCCATGAAGGTTTTTTGTTTCTGCTGAGAAAGCAGTGAGGTATGAGCTTAGAATGGAGGTGGCGGTGTGGTGGGGTGGGGGAGAGTAAATGATGCTTTCTGCTTGGGATAGCTCTTTGTTGATCTAAAGTGGCGTTTAAAGAGAGTTAGGTGGCATTGAGTTGTTACGAAGAGCGTTTTGTTTTCTCGAATCATGTTGGAAACAGTCTACTTTTTGAATGAGCTGAGTTGAAAGGACTTTCTTGCCTCCCACCCCATGCCCTTTGTTAATCCATCCCTGGCCAGTGAGGACTCTGCACACCACGCATCTTTGTGTGGTTTGCTCTGTGGCTGCCCGTGTTTTCTGGTTAAATTTTCATTCAGCATTTTCTTTGATGATCATCCACTTCTTGCTTCAACCGAGAACATGATATTCATCCTAAACTACCGCTGCAATTTTTTCAAAGCAAGATTTCGTTTTCCTTTACAATTCCTAAATTTCTTTGCTTAAAAATAAAATAGAAATTTCTGTTTTCGAATGGGCAGTTGGGCTTTGTACATGTGTGATGTGGCATCTGTTTGTATGACCGAGTTCCTTTATTGACTCATAGTAAGTTCCCCTGTGTATTGATATAATAGGATTATTGTTCTTAAACAATTTATCCTAATTTATAGCAAACTAAAATTATATTTTCATTTAGTAATTAGTTCACCCAGCAAGAAATAATGTGCGTAAACTTTGTTTCATTGACAACGTATTGCCCTTAAAAGAATGGTTTTTGTTTATGAGTGAATATGTTTAGTTTGTATTGGTTTGGGTTTGTATTTTTTTGAGTTAGTTTCCATAGTGCAGCTGTTTGCTAAAGCCTCAGAAAGTAAAGCAAGAATTTCACTGCTAGTTTTTGCATTTATTTTTTCTATACTTAAAGGGCAGTTGTCAAATGGGAGAGAACCCTAAATTATTCTCTGAAAACATGAAAAGAGGGAAACTAGAATAGGATTTGGATTTAGAATTTAGGGTTCTAGAATTATAGGCACACAACACTTTCTGGTACTTTTTGTTTTTTTTTTTTTTAAAGATTGGCACCTGAGCTAACATCTGCTGCCAATCTTATCTTTTCTTCTTCTCCCCAAAGCCCCCCAGTACTTAGTTGTATATTCTAGCCGTAGGTCCTTCTGGCTCTGCTGTGCAGGACGCCACCTCAGCGTGGCCTGATGAGTGGTGCCATGTCTGGGCCCAGGATCCAAACCGGCGAAGCCCTGTACTGCCAAAGCAGAGGGCACAAACTTAACCACTCGGCCACGGGGCTGGGCCCCCACTTTCCTGGACTTTTAAGGCTTGAATTTAGAGAGGTGATTTTGTTCAGTGTAGAAGTACAATTATTCCCTGAACGTTTTATGAAACAGAGCACCAGCAAGTGTGGAGAGCAGAGCTCACTGTATTTTCCTATTTTCAGGGTGCCATTGTGAAAAACCATTGCACAGTGGGCCACGTTTTTGCTTTGTTAAAGAGGAGCAAATAGTTGTAAAATAGAACCCTGGTTTTTAAAGTTGAAGTTTTATGTCTTCTCACAGTGAGGGAAAGAAATCACCCTCCTAGAAAACAAAGACAGAAAGAACCCGTAACCCCCAGCTCTTGCCGAGACATCACTTGCTCACTGCACAGAAGGCCAGAGCCCAGTGAATTAAACACGCAGGAGGGGCTCGCTCTGGGCCTGAATGTGTGCTGGTTGGGGCTCCTTCATAGAAAACAAGTACTAAAGTCGTCTTTATGTTTAATCAAGTTCCTTTCACCGTCAGGTTCCAAGACAGACTCCATTTGTAAAATGAGATGCTATTCCACACAACCTAAGGTGTGTGTTTTGGAAAGTGAAATGAAAGAAATCATCAGTAAGGACGTTTGGGAGGTGGTGAAAAGCTGACTTCAGTTCTGCCTCTGGCTCTTCCACTTGGAGCCGCGATGACTTCCTGTGTCCAGCACCAGGGCCAGCCCTTCAGCTGCTTGCTGGCTGGTGCCCGTTGGCAAGTATCGCACCTCCGAGCCTTTGCCCTCCTCTGGATCCCCTGCGCTAACACAGGCATGGAGCTGTTCCAGGAGCACGTGCGCCTGGCCCTTCCACCTGCTCTTGGTCCATATCTCAGGGTCACCACTTGAGTGACCTCTTGATAGAAGCCTGGTGATCAGCAGTGTTACTGGGAATACTTGAAATCAGGAATGAAGGACGAGGTCACTGTCTGCCCAGCTTTTGTCTCCTGTGGAATGTGAAATCCATACACTGGTGGTGTTTGCTGGTTGTTTCTTGAACTAGAAATAAATGGGCGCATGAGGCTGAGGAACAGCTCTGTCTGATCTTATATGACTGAGGTTTTGTTTCCTGAGGAATATATTTTAAAGAGAAAATTCATATTATTTCTGTGTATTCTAAAATGAAGTAAGAGACATCATGTGGGGGAGCAGCCTGCCAATTCTTCTTACAAAACTTAAGTCAACTGCTCTATTCCATCCGCCCTTTTTTGGCTAGAAAGAATGGATGCAGTGCGTTATGTCATAGGATGCTTTTATATACATCTATATTCTCTCAAAAATACTATGAAAGGGTAAATGACAATTCAGCAGTAAATTCACCTTTCCTTTTTTTGCCTTAATTGTCTTTAGACAGTTATTTCTAAAATCTCAAAAAAATACCAGGGTAAAATGCACCTTAGCGTTTCTTAAACTACATTCTAAAACTGAGAAATAAAAGCTAAATTTTCAGAAATCTGTGCCCGTGTCAGTTTCTTTGAAGTATTGTAGAGTTGACATAACTTATTTTGATAGTTCTGTTTGTTTTAGTGGGTTTAAAATCACTCTCTGTTTTACTTACACTTTATTTAACTGTGTTGCATTCTTGCATCGAATAAGGAAGGTAGAGTTACATCAGGAAATAAGAAACCTGCTTCTCAGTGATGTTTTCTCTCTTTAAGAATAGTTTTACTCGGGGCTGGCCCCGTGGCCGAGAGGTTGAGTTCGCGCGCTCCACTGCAGGCGGGCCAGTGTTTCATTGGTTCGAATCCTGGTCGCGGACATGGCGCTGCTCATCAGGCCACGCTGGGGCGGCGTCCCACATGCCACAACTGGAAGGATCCACAATGAAGAATATACAGCTATGCACCAGGGGGCTTTGGGGAGAAAAAGGAAAAAATAAAATCTTTTAAAAAAAAAAAGAATAGTTTTACTGGTTATTCTAATCACACAGGTAATATATATTCATTATAAAGTTGAGATTACTATTCTCTGTATCTTCTTAGATTTTTTGTATGCATATATTTACAGATAATTTCTATCTTTTAGAAAAACAGGTCATATCTATGTGCTGTTTTATAACCTGCTTATTAGAAAATTTAATATAATTCTTTGTCAAGTACAGTTGTATGCCGTCATTTAATGATTGCATAGCAGCCATGTGGAATAAGCCCATTTAAGAAAATATTAAATCTAAGTATACTGTATAATTAAGCATTGCTTTTGAGTTGTCTCCTTTGTTATATTGGTCTTTAGTGTTCAAAATGATACTTAGACGTTTAAAAAAAGTTCTTAGTAGTATTTACTAAGAACGATCAAATGCTACTTTAAATTAAATCAAAACCATGCAAGAGTTTGTTTTATAGAAAACAAGACTCCTCAAAACAAAACAAACTTTTCCTCTTGGTATGTTTATTTGAGATCCTCCTTGCTTACAGAAATTGTATCATGTTTCTCTTGGAAATAGGAATTTTTAATGTGTTTCTGAGGTGGAGGTCTGAGAAGGATCACATGGTCTGTAGCGTGAAGTAGGCATGGCGTAAGCCGGTTCTGAAATGGTTTTCTGGCCCTCTTTCTTTAGAATGCACACATGCTTGCCAAGGATGGAAAGAAGCTGGTTACTAACACTTGAACAAGAAATTCTTGCACACCACTCTTTTGTTTCAATTTCAGAATCTCTTCTCTTTCTCTTGGAAGCAGTCACAAAGATTCTGCATTTTGGCTTGAGTTGTGGGGAGTATTGTCCTCGGTGCCCCCTTCCCCAGGCCTCGCCTTGTCATGGAGTCAGCTGCATGCCTTATTAACTCATCTCTCGACCTTTGGCTCATCAAGACTCTGAGCTGTCAGGCTCCCTGTGACATCAGTAGTATGTGACTTGAATGGATATACTGCATACGCTGAATCAGCTTTTTTCATTCCCTTCCACATGAGAAAAGCAGGCGCTAAGTCTCATTTTGAGAATTTATTGCTATCATCTGGTGACACTTTAGAGACCACTCTGCTTATTTGACTAATAGCCAAATGGAAGCTAATAGTCTGTTTTGGCCATTAAGCCTAAAATCCTACTAATTTCTCCCCCTGACAAAAAAAAATCTCTTTATGCTTATGTGCTGAGACTACAGACAGGCTAATTTGATATTTTGTGTCGGGCAAATTAGGATAGGATTATTTGAGAGATTTGTGGTTTTAAATTCCTTTATGATAACGTAACGTTATGTGCATACTCAGGCCGTAGAATGTTGTGCGGGTGTGGGTGTGTTTGTATGTCTCTGTGTGTGTAAAAATTGTAAGTTTGGGATTATTGATTTTGCAAGAGAGGATACATTTTTAAACCATCTCCTTTTTAAAACAGCTTATCTTCAAATGAAATATGGATTCTCTTACTTGAAAAGGTTCATATTTCATAAATATTTTAGAAAGATTTGCTAAAGTTGTATTTACATCTTGTGTATGTGGTGTGTGAAGGTTTTGTTTTGGATATTTGGGGAGAATCATTCCTTGGTTCTTTTTTATTTTAGCTTGCAGGAAATGAAGAATACATAAACAATCTAAGTATCGGTGTTGATGAGGTCCTAAATAAATTGTAATAAGCACCAGAGGACATAAGAACGTGTCAGTCTCAAAGCTGCATGATGATTTCTCTGTTGTGAAAGGTTAGCTTTCCAACCGCAAGACTTAATTACTTTTCAAATGAATATTTCATAACAGTTATTTTTTCATTGAATATACATCTACATACATAATCTATTCCCCATGTGGTCGACATCGGTTATCAGCAGTTTGAAATTCAGTCATTTCCCCTACTTTTTTTTTTCTTTCACAGAGCAACTGTGATCAAGAGTTTCTTTTTATTTTTAAAATATGTTTTTAAGGTTCAGAGGAATAACAGAATTTGGCAGTGCTCTCCCTGCCGTTTCTTTGCGGATTCTTGTATCGCATGTGGCTGCGCGGCTGATTTACTGCCCCTGTAATGGGAGACCAGCGCTTCCCCCTCACAGAGGCACTGCTGCTAATCTAGGTGAGGCTGATTTTTCTGAAGCCGCTATCTTTTTTGCTCACTCTCCCTCTATTTTATCTTAACAGTGTGGAAAGTGTCGTTTAAGAGGAATTACTATTAGTTATTCTGTGGCTGTTTTGTCCAGCTGAGCAGGGGTTAATGGAATCAACTGCATTTATACTTCAATTCACAAATATGTATTAATAGTTGCAGAAAGCTTAGAATAAACTTACATGAAGTTTAAAACAAAAACTTAGTGGTTTCCATTTAGCGAAAAAGTTATTGTGATATAAATATAGATAATGTTTAATAGCCTCTTTTCCCAGCCCTTTTATCTTAAATACAGTTTTGAAATTTTTGACCCTAGTTATCTTTGAGGGGAGTTGGTGAACAGTAAAATTTTTTTGTTGTTAGCTTGATTATTCAAAAGTCATTTTAAAATATGCATGTGGAGTTTATTGCAGATCGTGCAAAAAATTCAGTAATCTTTACTAAATTCTGAGAATTTTCGGATTAGATTTATTTTGTTTTGTCTTTAAGATGTAGGCAGTATGTACTTTTTTTATTTTAATTACTGGGATGTATTCTTTGCATATTTACATGATTTGCTTTTACTTTGTTTACTGTTGTTGGACTATAGGATGATGGCTCTGATGGGCCTCAGCACAGGGACCACAGCTTCTCATAGTATCTCTAAGATATTTAAGATGTGCTGCTCATTTTCTTTCCAGTAAAAGGGACGAGCCTCCGTTTTGTATGTGCTGTTACTTCATTGTTCAACAAGAGAGACCGACAGCCAAACCATTTCTTGCTTAACTTGGAATTTACATTAAGACTTTAGAGCAGGCTATCCAGAGTATGCCAAGATTTAAGAAGGCATACTCTAAAACCTTCTTATTTTGATAGTGTAAATGCTTAGAAGGAGTGGTTTCAATTTGGGGAAAAAGTTACTACGATACAAACACATATGATTTTTACTGGCCTCTTTTTCTAACTTAGTAAGTTTTCTTTTCCTCTATCTTTGCTTTTTGTTAATGTTGATAATGTGTCCTACTTTTAATTGCATTCATTAGAGATTTTATGACAACCATCATTAGAGATATATAAAGCTGGTCTTTTCCTAAGGGGTCATGTAGTATTACTGTTTTTCAGAATATACTTATTTTTGAACATTTGAAGATATGTGGTACTGAATACAAATTAGTTTTGTATATGCACATGTCCATGAACACATATACACATACATGCATACACAGACATATGCTATCTAGATAAGATAGTGCACAGTATCAAGACACGAATCACCATAGGAAATGTCATTAAATAGGTATGAAAAAGTCATGAAGATAAATCGGCTCTCACTCATCAGGAAATGATTAATTTGGAAATGAGATTTTTTTTTCTCCTGCTATTTCCCTCTTTTGACTGATTTTTACTGCACTCTAAATGATAAGTGAGAAAAAGAAAGAGAGAGGGAAGAAGGAGAAAATGTGTCTGTGTTTGTGCATTTGGTACATAAAAATTTGTTTCAGTGCTTTAAAAATACAGTAATATTAACTTACCTTGTATATTTCATTTGAAACAAAAATTTCCAATTTGCTATTATGGGTTAAAGCATATGTCATATTCATTATTGTTATCATAGTGAAATTTTAAGTTTCAGACTTTTCTGAATGTATTTAATATTGTTTGAATTTATCAGCCAGTTAAAATTTTCCTTTCTTACCACATTCACTTATAATTTTATTTGAAACATAAATAACTGTATGAACCTCCTTTTTGGGGCTTGTAGCTGTTTTGAAAGTGGTGGAAATAAGATTCACATTGAACTTTTATTTATCCAATGGGGAGCTCAGTTTCAAAATTTATTTTTCTTTCAGTTAAGTAAATCTTTGTAGTCGATGTGTGCGAAGTTCAGATTTGTGTAGATTTGGGGCACTGAATTTGTTTCCTGTTCATCACGTCCTGGGAAAGGGCTGTCCTCTTTTTCACCCTAGGTCACCAGCCACCTTTCCCAGTCTGTGTCTGTCCTCTGTGCCTGCTGGGCTGGAGCGCACGAGGACCGGAGCACCACAGAGCCAGCACTTTCATACACTGTTCGCCAGACACCCTTGAACACCTTATCTGGACTGTTGACCATCACCTGGAAATGATGATCTTAAACTATTATTTGGTAATGTTGCCTGGTAGCCAGTATTTCATTTTAGTACTGACTATTGTCAGCTGATACAACTATTTGAATATTTTACAAACATGAGGGCAAAATAGGAAATTGAGAATGTCATATTAGTGATGAGAAATCTGAAAAATATAACAGGAAACATTTGGAGAAGATGAATGGAGAAAATCTTTTGTCTTAATTGATTATTTGTTCCCCTTAACAAGAAAGTAAACCCTCATTGGAGGTGATGTTTTAGAGGGCAGAATGTAAATTAGGCGTTTCTTCTCCTTTTCCTTTATCCCTCTCATCCTCACCCTCGTTATCATCACTCTCTCTGGTGTAGAAACGTGCCCCCCAACCCCCACAGGCTTTGCTTTTGCTCTTTGCTTTTGTACATGTTTTGGGAAATATCCTGTGTGAATGGAGACCTACCTATAATCTCAAATTCTTATCCCCTCCAGTGGTTATAGGATTTGCATCTACTAGGATTTCTTGGCTGTGAGTTTGAAGCTCAGCATCACCCCTCTGACTCTGTGACCTGAGCGATTTATTTGCCTTTTCACTTGCTTTGCTGAAAATGGGAATAAAAGTTCCTTCTTCACAGGGTTATTGTCAGGATTTCTTGAGATCACGTGCGTACAGCACCTCGGTAAATGGTGGCTCATTTTTGTTGCTAATGTTTTTCTGGCTTGAGGGTTCTGTACCGGCTGCTTGGAACGAAGGAAGGATTGTCCCTGGGATTAGATCTCTGCTCACTCGTGGGTGGAGCCCACACAGGTGGGGTGGGCACTCAGCGTGAGGCTGGCTGGCTTTTGCTCCAGAGGGAAGCACTGTTGTGAAGGATAGTTAGCTTCTAGTAACACTGGGTCTGTTTAGGCCGAGAAATTTATCTCCAACTTAGTATATTTCTGGAGAACGCATTCCAGATTCCAAACAACCTGACTTAGAGATGAACTTGAGTAGCGTAACTTATTTGTAAATCGTTTCAAGAACGGACACCGAGGAAAAACATACTTTGCTATTAATATCTCAGTTGATTGTATTTGTGTTTGTGTGTGTCAACAAAATTATCCAGAAAATGTTGACTATGAATGCAAATCTCTATTCAGAAGAAGTTTGTTGGTTCTGGGCTAAAATTGTGTCCCTCCGCAGCCTGAGGGTGGATGGTGGTTTGAACCGTGCTGGGTTGTGCTGTAAGTTCTCCCTCTGAGAATATGTATCTGTTTTAAGACAACCAGCTGGAGAAAGGAGTGTAGTCTGAATTAACTTTGTTTAAGCTGCTAAACTCACATGGTACGCATGGTGAGCCAGAATTTTCTGCATTTATTGATGAGAGATATCAGGAAAAAATCGAAAACCTCATAATAATACAACAATTACTCTACATATCGTGGTTACCCAAAAGCCGAGTTAATAAAACTTATTCAGCTTTATTCTAGTGGCACTAGTTTTATAACTATTAGTCTGTAGCTATAGATGTGTGACTTAATGTATGTGAGCTTTATGTGGCCGGGGAACTTAGACTCTGGGACGTTTATTAAAATAGAAGTTTAAGGGGCTGGCCCCGTGGCTGAGTGGTTAAGTTCGCGCGCTCCGCTGCAGGTGGCCCAGTGTTTCGTCGGTTCAAATCCTGGGCGCGGACATGGCACTGCCCGTCAAACCACGCTGGGGCGGCATCCCACATGCCATAACTAGAAGGACCCACAACAAAGAATATACAACTATGTACTGGGGGGCTTTGGGAAGAAAAAGGAAAAAAAATAAAATCTTTAAAAAAAAATAGAAGTTTAAGAGCATGCTTCAGTATTATATCGTGATTTTCTAAAGAAATACATTGTCGGCTAACTTAGAATGCTCAGTAATTTCAATTTAGTTTCCTCCTGTCTTGCTTATATTTTTTTCTGTAATGCCTTTTTGTATTAGTTAGTACCAGACAAACCAAGTCTAGGTTAAAGCAGTTCCGACTTTGTAAAGAAAATGAATGTCTGCCTTTTTGATGTCAATTAGCAAACTCCAGAATGTAGACAGCCCGTAGAATTTTGTGTTTAATTACTGGGAATAAAAGCTTTGAATTTTGAGGACAGTTCTTTTGATATTTGTATTTTTAAACAGTTTGACATTTTGTTCTATAGCATTTGAAATATGCTTTAACTATTTTAATTGAGATTGCTCAGTAGGTCTGCTATGATGTAAATTTTGGAATATTAACAACAATTTGTTCTAAACTATTTTAATCCTGTTTCATGAATCCTGCCAATTTTTTGTGATTGGTAAACAACATTGAAAAGGGTGAGTTAGCCTTTTAGGTTATAGAACGGCTGTTTGTAGCTAGTGGTGGAACATTAGTTAACGTCCAGCATCCCTTCTGTTTTGCTGGACGTCCATTGTATTCCCTCTCTGTACCACTGACTTGATGGAACATTTTGGGTGCCTTTTGGCTTCCGCTGCCTCAGTGGATTTTGCTCCCATCCCCCGCGTGTTGTACAGTGTGTTTGCCTTGCTCAAGCTGAATCACAGCGGTGGATGTCTGTGAGCTGAGAGAGTGCCCATCCTTGCTGGACCCGGTTCTCTCTCAGCCTTCTTTGGCCATCCTGCCCACGTACTCCTGGGTCTGCAGTGGAAAACCATAATTTTGCCCCAGTTTGTATTTTGTGTGAAAGGTAGATCTCTAACTTTCTCTGGGTCCTAGTTTTTCTCCCTGCTGCTGGTCTTCTCAGGCCGTGGAGCTGGGATGCTGGTCGTTCCTATAATGACAGGGTTTACCGCTGCATCCTCATTGATCTTCATGCATCCTGAAGTTCACTGGTGATGAAATTTTCAGATTTATTTCTGAGTAAGCGTAATTATCAGATAGAATCAAAACTGAAAAATTGTTGGGATGTTTGGGCTTTGGATTCAAATAGACTTGAATTCAAACATTCCTCTTTCAGCTTTTACTTGCTTTAGGATCTTGGAAAAATGGACCTCTTTGAAATTGCAGTGTCATCAGTAGGATGAGCCCCCTGTCCTTATTGAGAGAAGATGACATGAGCTGACTAAGGCCTTATGACGGGAGGACTTAGTCAACTTATTCCCATGTCATCTAGCCTCAAGTTACTTACCTTTAAAATGGGAATAATAACACGTAGCATAAAATAACGTAGAGTTGTTGAGAGAAGTGTATGTGTGTTGAGAAAAAATTTCTGAGCAAGAGCTATCAAACGGTAACCAGTGGATGTGCTTGGGAATGTATTAGTTTTCTCTTGCTATATAATAAATCACCACTAACTTAGAGGCTTAGAAAAACACCCGTTTATCATTTCATAGTTTCCATGGGTCAGGAAGCCTGGCACGGTGTAGCTTCGTCCTTTGCTCAACATCTCGTAAGGACGATAACAGTCAGTTGGGACTGGGGTGTCATCTGAGGCCCAAGGTCCTCTTCCAAGCTCATGTGGCTGTTGGCAGAGCTCGTTTCCCTGCAGCTGTACAGCTCACGGCAGCTTGCTTCTTCAAGGCCAGCTGAGAGAGTCTCTCTGACCCTATTTAAGGAGCTCCCCTGATTAGGTCAGGCCCACCCAGGATAACCTCCCTTTTGATGAACTCAAAGTCAACCAATTAGGGACCTTAATTTCATCTGCAAAGTCCCTGACCTTTGCCATATAATGTAACTTAATTGTGGGTGTAATATCCTGACCTATTTACAGGCCCTGCCCTGTCTGTGCTCATGGGGAGAGGATTATACAGGGTACGTACCCCAGGAGCCGGGAATCTTGGGGGCCATCTTAGAATTCTGTCTACCACCGAGTGGGAATGGATTAGGAAGGGCTTATGTTCCTTAGTTCGTATTGTTCTGAACTTTACAATTTTAAGAGGTACATAAAAAGCCTATAACAATTCTTTTTATTCCCTTAAGAGGAGATTTGCTCCAGAATTCCTAAATGAACATTATAAGATTGAAATTCTAGAAGGAATTTTAGGCGATGTCTATGTTGTCAACAACAGCAATTCTCAAGTGTTTACTGAGCACTTACAATGCCTGGTGGACTGATAACCAGACCTGAGGGGTCAGTGGTCTAGGCTGGTAACTTTATTTTGTAGCTGGGGGGCGAGGGGTGGGGCAGCCAGAGCCCCAGCAGAATCCAGTGTTTTGCTAGCGTCAGAGCCCCGTGACGAGGGCTGCCAGTGAGCTGCCCACTTCACCCGGTGCCCTCACCTTTGCCTCTCTTAGTATAAAGTTGTGCAAATCTACTTTATTAGGAATATTTATTTTAATGAGATCATGTAACCGTGATGAACTTTTCCTTAGTTACTAGTGGAAGCTTAACACCTGGTGAGCGTGTAGACATCCACTTGGGTCCCGTGGTTTGAGATCAGTACCGGAAGCTGAGATCTCTCTAACCCATCGCTGCTTGTTGTTAGGAGGCTGTCTCTCTCACCTGTTCAGTCACGCCCTTACTCTCTCCGTGGTAATCTTTTGGGACTCAGGTGAGCACTGGAGTTCCATCTGTCTCCTCATGTTCAGCTGGATGTGGCCAGAGGAACCTAGAGAAATGAGAAGTGGGATTGGTACAATTCTGAGATGCTTCTCATTAAAACAAACCATCTTCTAACAAAGGACCTGCCAAGACGGTTAGCCTAGGAATTCTGGAGAAAAATTTCCACTCCAAAGGCATTTTAAATTTTCAAGAATTTGTATTTTGATTCTTTTGAAGGAAATACATAGAAAAATCATAGAAATAAGCGGTACTTTCTTTGATTGGCATCCATTAGCATTGCGTGTCGTCCCAGTCTCCCATCAGGTTATACACATGAACAGTGCTCGTCTGAGCCTGTGCTATGGGGTGCGGTAGCCCTCGGGGCCATGTGGCTTCTGAGCACTCGAAATGCCGCTAGTGCCACTGAGGAACTGGATTTTAAATTTTGCTTAATTTTGATGAATTTAAATTTAAATAGCTACAGGTGGTTAGTGGCTGTCATATTGGACAGCGCAGAACATGGGACATTTGTCACAGCAAGTTCTTTTGCTGGTGTAAGTGAATGCAGTTTATAAGTTCATGTAATAAAGAGCCAACTATGTATCTTGAACGTACCTTCTGGTTCTCAAATGCTATGCTTTATTGTTTCCTATAAATTACTTTAAAATGCATTTTAGTAAAATATGTAGGTTTATTTTATTAGTGAGTTTCTAAGTTGCTCATCTTCCTGCGTATGTATTTTTACTTTTATGCGGTGAAACTGACTTTTTTATTGTTGGTTTAAAAGGAACTTAGTTTTTTAAGCATCACAGAATTCTCACTATTAAATAGAGGCTAGAGGCACATGAAATTAATAAGGAATATTCCATTTAGTTTATATTTTTAACTCTCCAAAACCATTCTACTGGTTTATTTGTCTTGAATAAGGCCACTTCCCCCACAAACACATTTATTCTTCGTTCAGTTTGATTTACTAATTTATCTCAATAATTATAACATCACATTTATTTAAAGATTCCTTCATAGCCATTTAGTGACGTAGTTTACTCTGATTATGAATAGAAAAACAGAGGAAATATTGAGATATGTATTTGTGGTTATGATGAAAAAGTGTGTTGTGGTCTGTATCTTTCTGTTGTTTTTCCAACCCCCAAACTTCTTGACTGTTCTGGTTAGTTTTTATATGACTTGAACAGAGGTTCTGTCTGTATCTAAGTTTTTCCTTATGGAACATTTTCTTTTCTTCTTTCTCTTTCTATCGTTTTTTTTTTTTTGCTGAGGAAGATTTGTCCTGAGCTAGCATCCATGCCAATCTTCCTCTATTTTTTAGTATCTGGGCCACCAGCATAGCATGGCCACTAACAGAGTGGTGTACATCTGTGCCCCAGAACCAAACCCAGGCATTCTGAATCAGAGCACGCCAAACTTAACCACTAGGCCACCGGTGCTGGCCCCTGGAACATTTTTCTGCAACATTTTGCAAGGCTAATTTAGATGTGATTTCCCAAAGGGCCCCTGACTTGAAAAAATTATTTTATTCAGTTAGGGACTGACAATGCCCAGGACTTTAGGAGAACAGAAACCAGAGAATATGGGGAGGAGGGAAGTAAAGCTGTAGCGTGGTTCTGAACTGTGCGATTTTACTGTGGGTATGTTTCCATGATGTCTGTGTACATTTATTTTGTAATAATCTGAATAAAGATGTACAATCAAAACAAGTTCAGATCGACTACAGTTCAGGATTTGAAAACATGGAAACTCTTCCGGGAGCGTTTGCTTTCATAGACCTTGTAATAACAGCCATGTGAGTGGGCCTAGCATCATTATTCCTACTTCCTGGTGTCTCACAGGGGAAGCAGTGTCCACTCTTCTTTTTGTAGCGCGCTGCATTTGAAGACACACTGAATTGTGGTCACCAAGTAGTTTTATGGTAAATAATCTCGTTTGGTTAATGTCCATAAAGGGTAATTGTGTAGAGGTAGAGAGGAAAGTGTTGCAATTTTGCCTAAGATTGGAGAGGACAAAGGTTAAATTGTTCCTTTGAAAAACGTAACAATACAGAACAAAAGACAACCCCATATACTATTCTCTGCCGACTTCTTCACACGAGACACATTATTATGTCAATGACATTCAGATAACTAAAAAGCCAAGTGAGAGCACATATAAAAATCTCCCATCTTTTGGCCCACCTTTGGTTAGATAGTGGCAGACTTGTTTTAACTCAGCGGGTAGCGTCACCTGGAACAGAAGACTTTATTAGCTGTCATTTGTCGTGTTGTGTTAGCTGTTGCTTTAGGGTTTCAAATATGCATTTTTACTTATCACAGCCTGCCTTCAGCTTTCCTTATACCACTTCGCATACCGTGTAAGAACCTTCCAGCAGTTTCCTTGCCTTTCTCTGCTCTGGCCCTTTTGGCTCTTGTCATTAGAGATTCATTACCCAGTCTACATTGCGTTTATCCACCATTTGATGGGCATTTGGGTGGTTTCAGTTTTGGGTTATTATGAATAGTTGTGCCAGGAGCAGTCATTTCTGTAGACATCGTGTTTTCCTTTCAAGAGTGGAACTTTGCTAGGACATGTGGTAAATTTCTGTCTAACAATTTAAGAAAGTGCTAAGCTGGTTTCCAGAGTGGCTGTACCATTCCACATTTCTACCAGCAGCGTTCCTGTCCACATCCTCACCACCATGTATCTTCTGTCTCTTTCGTTATAGCCAGTCTTGTGGATGCGGCTGGGACTTGAATTTTCATTTCCCTAATGACTAATGATGCTGAGCATCTGTTCAAGGCATCGGCCACTTCTGTACCTTCTTTGGTGAAATGTCTATTCGGATCTTTTGCTCATTTTTAAACTGGATTATTTCATTGTCATCTTATTGAATTTTAAGAGTTCTTTATATATACTGGATATGAGACGTACTAGAGTTTTCTTCCGGATTGTTTAAATCTGCCATTAAACACATCCAGGCTATTTTTTATATCAGACATTGTAGTTTTTGTCTCTAGAAGTTCAGTTTGGGTTATTTCATATAGTTTTCCTATCTCTACCTTTTGAACAGTTGGAATACAGTTATAACTGTTTGAACATTCTTGCCTACCATTTCCATCAACTTTGTCATTTTTAGGTGTATTTCCATTTATTGATTTTTCTCTTTGTTTTGGCTCATAGTTTCCTGCTTCTTTGCATTCCTAGTAATTTTTGATGGAGTGCCAGACACTGTGAACTTTACGTTGTTGAGTGCTGGATAGACGTGTGTGTGTGTGTGTGTGTGTGTGTGTCTGTGTGTGTGTGTCTGTGTGTATTTGTATAAACATCCTTGAGCTTTGACGTGAGACCCAGTTATGTTACTTGAAAACAGCCTGATCCTTTTGGGCCTCACTTTTAAGCTTTGGTCAATGGGACCAGAGTGGTGTTTAGCACTAATTTTGTCCCCCCTTTGAGGCAAATTCCTTCCAAGTGTTCTCTGCAGCTTCCCTCTCTGACTGGAAGGAGCAGGAGCTCTTCTGGGTGAGCCCTGAGGATTATTCTTTCCAATCCTTCAGGTGGTCCTTTCCCCATCCTCAGATTGTCTCCTACACATATCGGCTGATCGTTACCTTCCCGAGTGCTGGAGGGGAGACGCTAATATCCGGGGCCCTCTCTCTGCGCAGCTTCTCCTTTTCTTTACCCTTCCCTGAGAACACCAGGCCTCTTGGCCTCTGTGGGCTCCCAGCTCCATTTCCTCTGCGTGGGGCGAGGTCTCCAGACTCTGCCTGCTTTTCCCCTCCCTGAGCTGTGGCCTGGGAACTCCCTGCAGGCCGTGAGCCGGGCGGTCCTAGGGTCCCCTTGTGTTTTCCTGTCTCAGGGACCACTGTCCTTGTCGCCTCACGTTCAATGTCATGAAAATTGTTGCATTATGTACTTTGTCCAGTTTTTTTTTTAAGAGGGAAAGTAAATGCAATCCCTGTGACAGAAATGAACATTGGCATGATAGAATTTAAAGATAGGAAGCAGTATTGATTTCTTCAGAAGTGGTATTTAAGAGGATGTGATTTCTTCCATAAGTTCTGTTAATGCCTCTGAGTTTTACTGTGTAAACATGGTGCTAGGCTCAGTGTCGTTTTTTAAATACAGAAATATAGAAGAGCCAGTCTGTGGTCTAGAACCCATCTCATCACTATGAAAAACTACATTCTTGTGTAATACAAATTATTAGAGACTGTTGTGTCACTATGTAAATTATTTTCACTGTGCTGTTTTCTTATGTGGATCTTTGCTTAAAATCCTATTTAGTTACATGGTAGTAGTATCTTCATTAATATAATTCAAAAGAGAATTTAATTTTTGGGTTTGGTTAGTGTAGAAAGAACCATTTCCTTTGGAGAATCATAACTTTTACCTCCCCGTAGGATATATTTAAATGTAATATATTACTTTTTCTATCTACGTATTTTTTCAGGCTCTCTTATGATAGCAAAATCAAACTGTTATTCTGTTTGTTCCAAATTTCTCTCCATTTTCTATCCAGATGGCAGCCGACTTAAGTGTCCACGATAATACATTTACATTTTTCCAGTTAAAAGTAATAAACTCATTTTTAATGCTGTTGAATTGCTTAATGAATGAAAGATTTCAGTGTCTTCAGTGCTTATGTCTCAGTTTGTAAAACACATAATCCTGATAGTGTTAGAAGTGTTGATAATGTTACCTGATTGTGATTTAGGAATTGTACTTGTCTATTCTGCAGTTCTGCCATTACTATTTCCTTTTTTCTCTGGTTGCAGAATCTTTGAAAATTCTCAGCCTTGGGACAGGAATCCCAACTTTGCAGAGACAATTATATAGTGTATCACATCATAATAAAATACCTGTCTAACAAAACTGCTGAAACGCCTCGTTCGAAACTTTTGTCCTTTCTGGGTCAGCTTCCGTGGATGCCCTTCCCCTTACACAGAGTATGCTGTCACGCGGACTGACTCAGCTGTGAACTGCGTGTCCTGCCGCCGGGAGAAGTTACGCAGCCCAGGGACAGGTGCGGGACGCTGGGACGACAGGACAGTGCTGCTAAGGGTACTGGAAATTACTACTCGCCCTACCTGAGTTTGAGCTTGGCAGTGGTCGAGGAACATTCGAGATTTGCATGAAATACAAACGTGGATTATTTTTAGTCAGTTGGTCCTTCCTTTTAAACATTGATTGCAGGGCGGCCGTTCTTTTTTTACCACCCAAGTGAAAAGACTCTTAAAGAAAGCATCTGTAAAAGTTGAGGATTTCTCTAAACGTTCCTCAGAACTTCTTGTAACGCTTAGGTCCATATGGTAGTGTTGTTATCATTTGATTAGTATATCTGGATAAGAATTCTTGAATTCCTTTCTGTGTGCCAGGCAGTGTGCTAGTTATTGCAGCTACAGAGATGGAGTTCGCGATGCTGTCCCTTGAGGAGGTGTGTGGTTAGTGGCAAAAGCACGCCACGACATAGTGCCGTGCAGTAGACTCTGCTGTGAGCTGAGGCCCTGCAGGAGACCCAGCGAGGTTCGCTGCACAGCAGAGGGAAGGATGGTCCCTTCCGGGCGGTGGGGAGGGCCTGTCCTGCACAGCCACCTGGAGCCTGCACACCACAGTTTTCAGTGCACCAGGAGCCGAGACTTTTGCTTGAAGCAGTGAGGAGCCCTCGACCTACAGAGGAATACATAGATCTTGGCTGGGGACAGGGCTTTAGAGAAAACCCCTTTTATTACTATAGGGAGGAGCTCAGAATTTAAACCTTTTTCATTCACTGGAAGAAACAATTTCATGGTAAACCTATTCAGTATTTGTTTTGATACTTATATTTCAGTATAGGTCTCTGTCATCCTGGCAGCTGAGTGAGACCACTGTTTTTGTTTCTTTAATTCGTGACTAAGCAAAAACCTGAAAGACCCCTAATTTCTTAAGACTCCTAGCGAGCGTCCTCCCTTGTCCACTCCTGTGTGTGAGGCCAGTGCTGTCCCGACGGTTGGGAAGCACTGTTAGTCTCTTTCTCTGAGGTTGTCCACATATTCACATTGCCCATGGTGGACGGGGAAGGCCATTTTTTTGAGGGGTGGTAGTAAAGCGGGGAAGGAAGGTAATTAATGGCCTAGTTTAACTAAAATCAGGAAATGAAGAGTCTCTGCCTTTCTTCATGTCTAGTACATAGAATCAAGCATTAGAAAACAAAAATGAGGGCCAGTCCCGGTGGCACAGTGGTTAAGTTTGGTACGTTCTGCTTTGGTGGCCTGAGTTTGGTTCCCAGGCGTGGACCCACACCACTGTCTGTCAGTGGCCGTGCTGTGGCAGTGGCTCACATACAAAAAGAGGAAGATAGGCAGCAGATGTTAGCTCAGGGTGAATCTTCCTCAGCAAAAAAAAAAAAAAAAAAAAAGAAAAGAAAAATGAGTTAAATGCACATAAGTCCCTTTCTCCTAGGGTAAATTGTAACCCAGATAATCTAAGTTTTCAAAAATAGACCAAATTTAGAAATGTGTAATTAATTTATAGGTGATGCTAAAAAATCAAATGAAGCTGTCTTTTTATATCTATATATTTTTTAAATGTACATGCATGTTCATACAATTATTAATATATATTATCTTTTAAATTGTTCAATTTGGCACTACTTCATGACCTTCTAGTAAGGGAGGATTATAGTTTGCTTTATACATCCTCTCTTTCCCACTCTTCACCATCCTTCTAGTATAATCATATCTCAGATTTTGGTTAGGAACATATTACTGTTTTTTGGGGGGGGGGTTTGTTTTTTCTCTTGAGGAGGATTAGCCCTGAGCTAATGTCTGCCAATCCTTCTCTTTTTGCTGAGGAAGACTGGCCCTGAGCTAACATCCATGCCCATCTTCCTCTACTTTATACGTGGGATGGCTACTATAGCATGGCTTCCCACATGGTGCCATGTCCACACCTGGGATCCAAACTGGTGAACCCTGGGCTGCTGAAGCGGAACATGTGCACTTAACTGCTGCGCCACTGGGCCGGCCCCCATATTACTGTTTTCATTATATCTTTTCAAGTTTCGTTCACTAAGGTAAGTATTGTACTATATTATAATTACATTGCCTTTCTGGGATAACTTTTAGTTTTGCCTGGAGTTACAGTTTTTCATACTGTCGTACCTGTCAGGTAATTTTTCTCAGTTCCATTTTTTTTCTTCAGAGACATACTTCTGGATTTCCAGGATCTGCTGCTCCAATTTGCAGTGGTCGTTACCTTTAGACGTGCATCCAGCTCCCTCCTGGGCTGCCCCACCTCCTCCGCATGGACCCTCACTTGCCGTCTGATTGTGCGCATCCTTCAGTAGCTTCGTGAGAAAGTGTGCTCGGGAGGTCAATTTTTAGGTTAAAAAATTGTCTTTTTAAAGATTTTGTTTTTTCCTTTTTCTCCCCAAACCCCCGGTACATAGTGGTATATTTTTAGTTGTGGGTCTTTCTAGTTGTGGCATGTGGGATGCCGGCTCAGTGTGGCCTGATGAGCGGTGCCGTGTCCGTGCCCAGGATCTGAACTGGTGAAACCCTGGGCCTCTGAAGTGGAGCATGTGAACTTAACCACTCTGCCACAGGGCTGGCCCCAGAATTGTCTTTTTAAATAACCTTTCCTATACCCTCACATTTAAATAGTTTGGTGAGGCTAGATAGAGTAATCTAGGATGGAAATAATCTTCTCTAAGAGTTAAAAAGATAAAGCCTCTGACTTCTGATGTTTTTGCCTTCAAACATTTCGTGTTGTGTTGAGAAGTTCGATGGCGTTTTGATGAGCGGCCCTTTGGTTATGTGTGACCTGCTCCCTGTCCACCCGGGAGCTGTGAGGATGTTCACCCGTGTTCTAAATCACGCAGCCGTTTCTGTGGGTCTTGTTTTGTTCTCATCGTGGCGGGCACAAAGTTTGCCCTGTTCCTCATTTCTGGACAGTTATCTTGTGATACTTCTTGGATCATTTCTTTCTCTCCTGTTTTTTCTTCTGATTCTGAAACCCCTGTGGGTTGGATTTGCATACTGGATTGATTGATCTTTTTTTCCCTTACTAATTCTTTTCTTTCTTCATTGTTTTCTAAGAGAGAACTTTGACTTTATCTTCCAACCTGACGCTTATTTTATTTTCCTTTATATGTTTTATTTCAGAGAGTTTCTCTTTGTATTTTGTTCTCTCTTATAGCATTCTTTATTTGTTTCATGGGTACAATATCTTTTTTTCTCTCTGAAGCAGAATGGTATTTTGTTACTGTTTCTTCTCTTCCTTGCATTATGTCTGTTTCTTCTGAATTCCTCTTTTTACTTTTTGTAATCTCTCTTATGCCAGAGGCTTAGCTCAAAAGTGCTCGTATTAAGGGTGAGGCACTGAAGTGCTGGTTGGAAGCTCCCTGTGGGCCGGGCGTGTGGACTGTAGGCCTCTCTTGAGGGCCATCATGTTACCAGCTAGCTTTCTCATTGGCGACTTCCTCAGGGGGATAAGTGAAAATCTTTTCTCTGGAGTAGTTTATTTTTTCCAAACAAGGTACCTGTAGTCTTCTGCTTGGAGAGATGGTGGGTGATGTTTACGGCTGGCTGCTGATATTCTGGAGCTGGACTGGGGAAGGGGGTTAAGGTGCAGAGTTCAGTGCTTCCTCTCATCATGGCGTGTCACCATTTCACAGGCCATCCCACCCTGTGAGTCCTGAGCGTGTCTACAGAGATGTGAGTCCTGGTTCCAAGTCTGCAGAGAATCCCTTACTAGTGGAACAGGGACGGTGGTGGTATGGTGCTTTGGTTTTACAGACTTTCAGTTAATTCCCTTGATTTTAGTCTGGCGATCCCCACTTCTTGAGCTTTCCAGGTTATATAGGCTGTCTTGGTTTGTTCCTTATCGCTGTCCTTTTTCCTGTGCCCCTCAGACATTTGGGATTGGCATTCCTTCTCTTTGCTAAGTTGTTCTCATCCCTCATTTGCTTTCCATCTGCGTATAGTGTAAATAATGTTATTTCAGTTAACAAATCACCTCAAAATGTCATTTTATTAAAGCAATCGTTTTATTATCTCTCACATCTCTTTGGGTCAGGAATTTGGGAAGGGCGAGGTTTTGGCTGCCCATCTCTCACGTGGTTGCTGACAAGACTCTGGCTGGAGCTGGGAGGCAGGTGGAGAGCAGCTGGGGAACTGGCTGGTCGGCTCTTCCCAATGCATCAGGGCAAGAGCTCCGACACAGGGAAAAAGAGCGTGGCTGTACTACAACAGGAGTGTGGCCTCGCTCCAGAAATAAGAGTAAGCCGTGGGAGATGGGCCCATTAGCTTAATATCATTGGAATTCATTCTCTTTTCAACTTCCCCTTGGGTCTTTTCAAATTCTACTTAAATCTCCTCTCAAAATACAATATTCAGATGCTTACTTTTGTCCCACAGTGCTCTTATTTCTGTTCTTTTAAGGTGCCGGAACATCACTGTGGAAGAAAGGGCATTCTGGATAAATGAGAAATGCCCCAAAGCATTTATTTGCCAAATTGGGATCTGGATCCCCTTGGACCAGTTCTGTGTCTACTGACTTTTTAGGAATTTTTGAGGGATGTATCATAATGACTCAAGGTGACTGGAAAACGAAAGTAAAGTGAGGAAAAGCAGCTCTCTGTGAAAGCTGGGGAGGAAGCTGCAAGGTGTGAGGCGCTGGGGGCACCGGTGCCAGGGGAAGTCCTGAGGGTGGAGCTTCAGTGTAGAACTGGAAAGAAATCAGAAAACTTAGCTCGGGCGAAACAGAGTGTATTTCAGAAAGAGACTTTTCTGCAAGTGAAGACTTCTCATTTCCAAATAAATATAGTAGGTAAATATTAAACGCTGCTTTAATTTTCTTTTTAAAGTTCTTATGGAGAGAAAGCTTCCATATATTTTGAACGTTTTGAGATTCTTTCAGGCTGGGGGCCTTAAGAACATCCCAGAACATATATTTAGTTGAGAGCAGTCTTTGAAGAAGAGAGAAGCAAGAGTAGTGAGAATAGAGTGTGGTGGTTCTGTAAAAATTGAAATTGATAATACTTTTTGGATTGCCCTTTTCCAGAATCAAGTTAATAATATCCCCTGCTTTGATAAACTTAAGTGGCAAAATCTTCTTATTTAGTGTTTGTGTATAGAGTGAAAAGGAAGGTTTTTAATTCAGAGAAAATGTTCATGTTCGAAACACAATCTCTGAACCTGAAAGAAGGAAATGTTTAAACTCCAATTGCAAGGCTGTCTGCTCATATTTAATTGACACATGTTTAAACATTGGTTGTAATGGATCATTTGCTATTTAACTGACATTAACAACCTCAGTTAACTCATGTTTTTATATTACATTGGCTGGTTATTTTTTGTTAATTTACTTTAGCATTCAGCATTCTATACATTAAAAGTTTTTATTTCTATAGATATGAACAACTACAGTGTCATGAACCTCTCTCTTTTTATTATTAAAACTTTTACGCACATATTGGGTTTAATTGCATATACTTTTTATAGCCTGAAAACACGAGCCATATTGATAATAAAACTTAAACATCTGCACATTGTTGCAAAACTTAATTCTGCAAGAGAACTCATCCGTAAGTGTCATGAAGCTGTCCAAATCCTTAGAAATGTGATTGTGCTCTGCCTGGCTCACCTTGGGTCGGCCTGCAGGAGCTGATACGCTGCCTAACGCAGAGCCAAAACAGAGCCTTTACCCCTTCCATTTTGAGATGAGATGCCCCATCGCCTGGGTACTTTCAGTATTAAGTATTCTTACCTCCTGCTATTCTTCTGTCAGTTTTTATCAGCTTCTGTCCAATTTCCTTTCCTAGGAAGGCTTTTGACTTTGACGTGTCAAGATTCACCCTAGTGGGGAGAAATCTAGAAGGCTCTCTTCCCTTTGCTTTCGGGGAGTTACATAATTTTCATTTGAATTACTCATCTCCCCTCAGGGGTCCAGGCTTCAAGGCTGGTTTAGTTAGCCACCCTGACGCTCCTCTCATCCCCTTAACTAGTCAAGTCAGTAATACCCGTATGGGATAGTGTTGCATTTCTAACCATTAGAGGGGCACTTCCTCTCAGATAGGCTCATGACTAATTTTTATGACATACAACATTTTATTTCAGTTCTAATTTCTGTTGAATAAAAAGATTACGTTTCCAGAGTTTGGTTGACTGACTCTTTCTAAGCATTGGTAGAAGCATAAGCCTCCTGCAGACTGACATCACCAACAGCAAAGACAGCAGCCAGGACTGGCAGTTGGGCTCTTGGGTTGGAATTTCGCTCCGCCGCTTAGTCACTTCTGCAAATCGTCTCATTTCTTTGTGCTTCAGTTTCCTTGCCTGTCAAGTGGGACAATAATACCTATATCTTAGGTCAAGATTCACATGTAATGCGCTAGAGCGTGGCTTAGCGCATAGTAACTACTCAGTAAATGCTGGCTGTTGGTCTCGCTGCTATTAGAGACCCTTGGTCAGATCCTTTCACACAGACAGCTTTAAGGCCAGTGCTACTACCGTTTTTGATGGAAAACAACTCAGCATAACTGTAGTAAAAGTGGTTAAACATGATTAAAGTACAAAATGGCTACTCATTACAAGTAATTTGTGAAACACTAGAAAATAGGAAGCGGGGTTGTGGGGGCGGGTACTTGCCCTTCATCCATTCCAGAAACACAATTACAGCTAATATTTTTACCTAATTCCTTCCTGCCCACTCTAAGAAACTCTGATACGTGGAAAATTCGGATTTGCAGAGCATGGTTTGGGGCTGAAGGTGGAGGGAGTGTTGCCCAAGGATTTAGTTGTCAATTCACTAGCTACAGACAGAGACTTGTCTGCAGAGTGAGAAGGGAGCTTAAGGGAACAGAACAAAAAACTACCCAATAATGTGTTAGTAATGTAAATTCTGGGACCAGTGACTTAATTTGCATGTGCCCAATTTGCGCGGTATGTCCAAGGGGCGCTTGGTGGCATCAAGAGAGGGACCCGCGTTTTGTACTGCCCTCACCCATTCACGCACAGCACTCGTGACGTCCACGCTGTGTGCTCCACACTGCTTACCTCGGGCTCCATGGCCGACTGCAGTAGGGGGAGGGGAGAATGGCAGAAACACCCATGGAGTCCTTTCTTGCTGTCTTTTAGCCACTTATCCCCTAGTTTTGATGGGGGCAGCACATCCTCTTGTCTCCACAAGCAAGTGAATGGTTGCATTAGAAGTGGTCAGGGACTCCTCGAGGAGCTCTCCCACATACCAGTTCTGGTCGATTCATTTTGTGTGTGCGTGAATGCATTTGCAAGCTTAGTGGCTTGTCAATTACTGCATCCAACATACTGGTCTGTCTTTGTTTCGGTAGAATGCTGAAGCGTGCTTTAGGCATTTTAAGCACACTTCAGCATGCTGAACCATCTGATAGGGAGGGAGATCGGTGTTTCTCTGCTTTGTTGCTGTGCATCTGGAGCTGGTTTATCCTTGGTGGGCCAGTCCCAGAGCCATAACCCCCGACCACCACCTCCATTAGAGAACAACAGCCAATATTAACGTCAGTTAGACATGTGCATTCTTACATTCTGAGAAATGTGCCGTAAATGTGGAGAGAATTTCTTCCTTTTTGCTCATGTGTAGTCTGCTCCAGTAGATTGGACCCTTGGCTGCACAAGGGCCATGTTGTCACAGGGATCCGACGTACCTCTGTTGGCTTTTATTGTTCTCCCTCTCTCCCTCTCTCCCTCTCTCTCTCTCCCTGCTATTATGACATGGAGACCTCAGCATTGTTGCAATTTCTCCAAGTTCGTTCAGCTCCCTTCTGGATTTACCTTCTTGGCTGTTGTTTATCGTATTTCATCATCATTCTTCTGGATCCTTTTACCCCTTATCTGTCTATCCCATTTGCTCTGCAAAACGCTTCAAGTCAGGTCAGCCATGCTGTTTCTCTGCCCCTACATGGCCCTACATGGGAGCAGCTTTTCACAATTACGGCCATTGGTGTTTCTGATGCAGAGGATTATGCCGTCTCCTGGAGGTCAAGGTGAAGTGAAGAGTATGTCTTTTTATGGTTCTAAAGATCCCGAGCAAGAGAAACGATAATGATGTATTTTGACAGTCACAAGGTAATGTATGTCAACCTTCAGCGACTGAAAGTTGTGGGAAGCCATCATAGCTGTAGCACCCAAAGCCAGAGCGTAAATTGAAGAAATCCTGAAGTTTTACTCATAGTCCATTGTCATTTAGTAAGGACTCTGAGGTCACTCACATTTCGTTTTTCATCCCAGTTGGCCCACTTGATAGCTGTGTGACCATGGCCAATTTACTTAACGTCCGTAAAGCTCCGTTTCCTCATCTGTAACGTGGAGATGACAACCCATGTCGCAGGGCTGCTGTGGGAAGTCAGTGAATGTTCGCCATTCACTTGTTAGAGCGCTCGCGGGAACACACTCAGTGGAGGGAGGCGGTGGTCACGGCTGTAGGAGCAGAGGTATTTGTTCTTGTTATTTCCCATGTGATGGGGACCCTCTCTATTGTGGCCACGTGAGAGGGGGTAAGAAACAGCCATCTAATATTTAATCAGAGACAGCTAAGATTGTAGTGTGGCCCTTTGTTATAAATCCTGCCAATTAATTTGATTTTTAACTTTACTGTGAGTAATGTAAAATTTCTTACACAAAAAGTATTTATTTAACTCTGATTCAGCAGACGCTTAAGGAGCACATGCTGTTTTGCAGGCACTGGGCTTACTGTTCTGGGAGCACAAACATGAACAGGATGTGGCCTCGGTCCTTCGAGAACTTACCGTCTACTGAACTGTAGAGTCAGTGGACTGGTTAACTTTTTCTTTTATTTGATGTTTTTGCTCTATGGCACTTACCAACCATAATTAGGTATCATAAATGGCTTTTCATGGCTAATCATATTTCACAGCCAAGATGATTAATAATTATAACTATAATGGTAACAACAACTAACATTGATCGAAGGTTTCCTTATGAGCCAGCACTTTCGCAAGCATTTCACATGTATTAACTCATTTAATTTTCACAATGTTCCCACGAGGACTGTTACAGGCCCTATTTTATGTTCAAGCTCTGAGGAACAGTAACTTGGCCGTGCTCACATGGCTCACATCGATGCCAGGGACGGAATTTTGAAGCCAGTATGGCCCACAGAAACTACCATGCTGGCCTGTCTCTCATGATACTCATTAGGAAACGGGGATCCATCTATATATTAATCTAGGATTGTCCACGGTGTTGCACCAATTTAGAATCAGAGAAATGTATTAGGGGGAAGTTCAGTCTTACATGTTTTTTGTCTCCATCTTGGATTTCAAAAATTTCATGGACATTTTCATGAATATATTGTCAGGATACTGACTTTTAATTTATTTTAATCAGGAATATTTGGAATTTAATGTTTTCATAAACATAAACAGTAGTTAATTATTGTAATGTCCTGATTTTTTTCCCCCCAAACATTCTTGCTAGTTCCAAAGTTCTATTGGAATTGGGTACACTTTAGTCATGTGTCAGCTTAGCGATGGGGATGTGTTCTGAGAAATGCATAGTTAAGCAGCTTCATTGTTGTATGAACGTCATAGAGTGCACTTACACAAACCTGGGTGGTACAGCCTACTATTTACACCTAGGTTGTATGGTACTAATCTAATGGGACCACCGTCATATATGCGGTCCATCGGTGACCAAACGTCACTACGTGGTGCATGACTATTTGTAAACTGTTCTTTACTTTGTACCTTAATTTGTTTCTCAAGGGCATGTTGGTCAAGAATAGGTTTTTAAGTTCTTAATATTGAAAAATTGTCCAGGGGCCGGCCCTGTGGCCTAGTGGTTAAGTTTGCGCGCTCTGCTTCGGCAGCCCAGGGTTTTGCCGGTTTGGATCCTGGACGCAGACATGGCACCGCTCGTCAGGTCATGTTGAGGTGGCGTCCCACGTAGCACAGCCAGAGGCACTCACAACTGGAATATACAACTGTGTACTGGGGGGCTTTGGGGAGAAGAAGGAAAAAAAAAATATTGGCAACAGATGTTAGCGCAAGTGCCAATCTTTAAAAAGAAAAAATAAAAATTGTCCAAAGATACGTAACAAAGTTGTAATCCTAATAATAAAGAAAACAATATTTTAAAACAGTTGACAAAGTTACAAAGATCTCTTGTTGTGAACAATAACTTTGAACATAGACGTCTAGCCTAATTTTAAGTTTGATTTTCTTTCCACAATAGAAATATTTCATGTGTAGTATGTAGTCTGTATACTATATATGTAATAATGTATATAGCATATAATAACAACTATACAAGATAGTATATAAATGCCCATTGCACTAAGCTTACAGTTTAGCTTCTGGGTTTCTGATTTTCCACTGTAAACAGTTAAATAGTTGTAGATAGAGACACAAGCATGCCTGTGTGTATTTGGGTAACTCTTCTTTTGGGAAAGCCGTTTGGTACAATGGCAGTTCCTGTTTCTCCTTTCTAAGTTTGCAGGTTCGAGGGGGAAAAAAAAACCCCATACAAGTGGAAAGTGTTATATAGTAACATCTCATCATGATTTCAGTGCCCCTTCCAACTGTTCATGATCATAAAAAAATCATAATCATAATAAAAAATGAAAAGCCAATTACTTTTGCATTATTTTCACAGCCTTTGAAGATGGAAGATGGTTTGTTTTCAGTGATTCCAGCTATGTTCTACATGGGTGTGTTAGATTTTGGTGTGTCTCTCTGTGAGTTCTCTGTTTGTTTTCCTTATCGGTTAAAGGAGCTCAGTGAACAGAAGGACAGAAGGCTAGCACCAGGGCCTGCCTTCTGGAGCAGGAGGTTTCAGAATGGGTTCCCATCTGTTGGGCCTGTGTGCTGATAAAACTCGCAGCAGCTGTCATGGCTCTCCAGACCAGACGTGGCTTTTTCTGCTCAGAGACCACTGGACCTTGGAGAGTTGGCCTAGCCGCAGAGGAGTCCCTTTAGGCTTACAGGCACCAAAATGACGCAGTAGCACCAAGGTTAACAACCAGGTGTGGGACTCTAGTGAGCCACCAGCTACAGAAAGGATTGTGGAGAGCAGCAACTAAGTGTCATTCTTATGGCGGGCAAGTTTATGTTTCGGATTGTAAAAAAGTTAACCATAATTAAGAAAATAGTATTCAGTGAATTAAAAGACATATCAGTCTAAAATTCAAATGCCTCCCTGTAGAGAGGGTTGAATCTTTTTAAGTTTAACCATTTGAGGCCATAGGGTTGTGTTATGAGAGCTACTCAATAGTGGGAATTCTTATTGTAACAAAGGATAGGGGAAATTTCCTTATCTTTAGGTTTTTAGCAGAAGCATTCTGTTAGATGCGCAGTGTGGAAATTCTGGCACACAAACATTTGTTTCCTATTTTGTGATATGGTTGTGTTACTTCATTTTATATTAGTTTGCAGATAGGCATGATGGTTAGATATAAAATATTTGAGACTTTTAAGGCCCCAATATTATATTTTAAAAAATTCTCTACAATACTGATTTCTTCGGAGTGGCGATCATGAAGTCATGAAACTAAGGACAATGCCAAAGCTGCTTCAATACAACTATTCCCAACTTTCAAAGTTTTCTGAATACAGTAGAAAAAATACTTGTTCTGTTGACAAGCATAGGTTGGACCTATTGCTCTTTCATAAAGACCAGAAAGAAAATAGTCTTTTTTTTTTTCCGAAACAGTCAATTAACTTGTGATGATGAACTTTTGAATTTCTATTGATAAATGTATGGACAATACATTCTAAAATTTGCAAAATCAAATGCAAGTTCCAAATGTTATCTCTTTGTAAGACATACACTGTATCAAATATTTACTGCATAGCTAATATAATTATTTGATGACACTTATTCAAATTATAAAATCAATATTTATTGAATGTCCAAGGCTGACAAAAGGCCATTGTACCATGACAGCAAGGATTATGCAGGAACAGGAAGTGTGTTCGGTGTGTAGAAACTGAGATGCACATTGTCACTTTTGGGGATTTTTTATGCATGGATTTCTGTGTTTGCTTTTTCTAAAAGTATTGTTTGTGACTTACTTAAATGGTTGTTTTTCCTTCATGAGTCAGTTGACTTGAAGGAATCGAACGACTCATTTGTTTATAGTAACGTCAGTGCTGGACCCGGCTCATCATGTATGTTGGTCCACGTTCTCTTTTAACGACAGATCCGGCTGTACTTAATGCAGAATGCTCCAATGGGTTTGAAACCTTAAAACATACGATATCAGCGCTTTGGGCTCCTAAGAATGCCGCGTGATTGTTTATGGATCTGCACCGAGGAGTTTCTGAGCTCCCGTTATTGATTTACTCCCTCCAAAGGAGGAAATGGTGTTCAAACAAACATACAAACAAAATGCGTTCACAGAATCCTTTTCCCAAGTAAAAACCCAGTCCTCAGACTTGGATGAACAGAAGCAGCTTTTGTTTGTGTTTTAATTGTGTGACTGAGTAGGGTGGCTCCATGCCTGTTACCTCTAACCATTGCTCTCAGTGGTACCTGTTTGGGGTCACCGTGTGTGCTCTCTCTCCACTCCTCAGACCAGTGCCTCAGCCCCCAGGGCAGGACTGCCTGCCATCGGGCCTCCATCATTTCCTCTTGTTACAAGACATCATCCTCGTGTCTCGATGCCCTGGTTGTCTCTCTCTGGAGTGCCTGGAGAGGTCCTCTTACCCTGGGCCCTGAGCCTCCACCCGGCCCAGCCGTGCCTGGGTGAACCAAGGGGCAGGGAAGTCAGGGCAGGGGGCCTTGCAGGGAGCCCCCTGGGGGCGCGCCCCTCTGCTGTGCAGGCTTGTGAGCCGAGCTGGTTGTGGAATGTCTCCAAAGAGAACGCAGGAAATCCCAGAGGCGGTGGCTGTGCCCTGTTCTCGTGGGCTTGGGAGTTCCTGGTGCACCTGTTGACTCATGAGGCAGCAGGAAGCCACAGTGTCTCCCCGGATGGGTGGAGGTGATTTACAAACAGGTCCCTGAAAAATTAATTTTCCTTTCTCCCTTGCCTTTTTCTTACCAACTCTGGTGGCCTCTAAGGTACAAAAGGGGCCGAGGAAAAGGAAGAGATGGTAAATAGCTGGCCTGTACCCTACTTTACAAGTTGGCCTATATAGTAGGCTGACTTAGGAACTTTATGGACACAGATTGTCCTCAATGAGCAATGGAGCTTCGGTAGCTGTTAGAGCAGGCTGCGTTACAAGGTTGAAGTGTTTGTTGGTGAGTAATATATGGTCATATAGTCGTGTGTCTGCTTTGTGCTAAGCCCAGGACACTCCACCTGGAGGAAGAATTCATTTTGGCAATGAGAAGACGCCTCCCGCCCAAGAAATAAGCTGCTGAAAACTTCAGGACCCCACGTTAGTGCGAACTCTTAATTTTTAGCTCCTCTGAATCGTTAACCTCTTCAAAAATCAGGACTGAATCCTTTAACCCTGCAGCAAACACAAGCACTATGTGAATATTAGGAGGATCTTCTGGCCACAAAAATCTTAATTTTCCTGAATTTTGTCCAGAAGCCTAGATGATGAGAAATCTAAACCTCAGCCTGGATACCGGTGGTGTTCTCTCCAAGTGTGCAAAGCCCGTAAGGAGTGTCTGCGGGGCTGAGCTCTCGGGGGCCAATTTCTTTTCCTGCAGGAGGTGGGGGCGGTGTCTTGATGACACTCCAGGGCTGAGTGAGATGAGAAGGGGCTGAGCATTCTCAGATTTCCCCAAAGCCCCAGAAAGGGCATCTTACAGACCAAACACCCCAGCCCCTTCCTGGTACCTGCTTGGAGACAGATGATAAACTGGAAGGGCTGGACATTATTTTTGCCTTCTCTGGGCCCCAGTTTGTTCTCTATAAATGGGGATAACTTCTGCCCCCAAAGGATTGTTTTGGGAACCAAAAGAAATAATCAAATCCAAATAAAGTATTAAAAGTGTTTTGTAAATTGTAGTGTATTTTAGAGGGTATTAAGGCTATGAGTATTACTTTTATCCTGCATTTTATTCTTTGGGAAGTTTTATCAAGGGCTTTTGTTTTTTCGCAACTGAATCTTAAGCCTCCTCAGTACCTCCTTTGAATTAGACTTTTGCTGCATACTTGGTAATACATTTTGTGAATGAGAATTGTAGTCTCACGATGGTATTATTGTCCAAATCAAGTCAGCTCCTGATTGATTGTTGTTTGTTTTTTTTAATCCACGCTTTTGCCTGAAGTGGCCATGTTAGTAGACAACCCTGATAATTTATTACAGTGACTTAAAAATCACAGTGAAAATATGATATGTGATGTGGGGAGGGGAAGAAAAGACACGTTAAATAGGGTTATGTTGGCCCAGTAGAGTTGACTATTAGCGTTGCTTAAGACAGAGAAATTTTCAATAATCTCAGTCTCCAGGGAATTATTTTTGAATCTGTTGTTTTCACAAGCACGAGTGGACTGATGTAGTCTATAGAAACACCAAATTAGGTGTAAAATTGATGAGCTTAAAAATTGTGATTTACTATGCATATTACTCTGGTCATTTGTATAAACATGATTTTTTCCCTCTTTGACAAAATTTAGGGGTTGAATACAAGGTGTCCCTCAAAACCATGGGAGTTTATTACACATTCCTAGTGTTCTGAGTAAGAACAATCTACAATCTGTGTTACAGCACTTTATTTCCTATTCTGTAAATGTGGATTGTAATCACATTTTTCTTCAGTATCAAGATACAAGTATTTATCATCCCCATCATCACTAATTCTTACCTTTGTACGGCATTTTTCTAGCTTTCAGAATGTTTTGCCTTATTGTCTTAATATTTACAATTACCAAGCAGTAAACATGGCAGGCATTTTTATCCTTAATCTATTTAGAGATAACAGGTGTAGAAAAATCCTTATTTACAAAGTTCAGATGGCAAATAGTAGAACTGAGATTTAAACGCACGTATTTTAATTTCTTTTTTACTGTTTTCCACTGCACCATGCTGTTCCTCACAGGAGCCCCCGCCATCATTTCCATAACTTTTTTCCATAACTTTTCCTACATTGAAGTTTGCATTAACATAAAGGAATGCATTTTAATATCTAAAAATTCTCTTATTGAAAATTGATATTAAGTTCTTTGACTCTAAACATACTATTTCTGAAAGATTTAAAAGATTGAAATCATTCGAAATAAACTGATAAGCATAAAGATATCATTATCCCAGGAAATCACTTATCTGAAAATGTGAATAATAGTGAAGTCTTCATAAATGTTAGTGCAGTGAGTGTGAATAAATTAGTATGGGAAAACTAGGGGAATATTCCTACTTTTTTTAATGTTTAAAGCAACCATGCCATCTTGGAGACTGTCCCTCTTGTAATCCTGTTGGTCAAAGAATGCTAGAGAGTATGGTTTATTGGTCCAGTGCAGCGTGGTAATTCTTACAACCTGTTTCTGAGTATGGAGAGAGAGCAGCTCTGAATCTGCTCGTGACGTGAACATGTGGTTTACCTGGACTCAGCTTTTCTATGTGGACCCCCTTTCCTAGTCTCTTTCCCTTTGGGTGGAAGTTGAGGAGAGCTCAGAGGCTGAGGGATAAGGAATGATAGGAGCACAAAGCCACCCAGCCCACTGACAGCCGGTCAGGACTGACAGCCGTCTTACCTCTTCCTTACGTCTTTGTCCTTCTCAGTTGTTGAGTCAGGAAACACCATGGAACCACACTGCCCTGGAACTTTGGTCTGTTTAACAGCAGTTGGGTGGAAAGTCAACCTCTGCATTTTCTCGGGTCTTGTAATCTGTGATAAAATAGTAACACCAGGCTGTATTTTTCTGCCTGAGAAAGAGGAACAAAGTGTGCTTTACCTCCATCTGTGGCGGAATACGGCTCTTGACAAAAGATCGCGTGCTGTCTCAGCAGGCTTGAGTGGAAGGGGTTCCAGGTCCTTCAGCAGAGCTGCTGGAGGAAGTTTGAGGTGGGAGAAGGAAACCTTGTTCTATGTCCTCTCTTCAGAGATGCTGTCAGCCTCCTTTGGCATGTCTGCCAAGTTCCTGGGCTAGTGACTTCCAACCCAGGAGGCCCAGGAGCCTGTGCAGAGGGCGCAGAAGTCTGCACCATGCGGAGATGGGATGCACAATGAACGCTGTGCTTACCTGCCCCGTGTGCTGTTCAGATGTGGGCAGCTGCTGTAACGATCAGGACGCATCCAGAAGCTTCACATGAGCCATTTGTCCTTGGGATGTGGTGGTTAAGAGCGTGTCATTTGTGGTCAGGTGAAGCCCAACCAGGCAACCAGCTAGTTGTGTGACATTGGAGAGGATTCTTGATTTCTCTGAGTTATAATTTCCTCATCTGTAAAATCAGGTAACCGTACCTGCCTAATAGTGCTTTTGTGAAGGTTGGAGGAGCCCATGTCTGAGCCAGGCGCATGAGAACACACTAAAGTCATCATCATCAATTTTACTATTGTCTCAGTCAACAAATGCTAAAGATGGTTGCTCTCGAGTAGGGGTTCAAGACACTGTCATTCTGTCTCTTCTTTCTGCCATTGGTTTCCCATACTGATGCTGGAAGCAAAAGCCCAAGGCACACGCAGGCACCAGGATCTCTGGTTGTGATGTTTGTCTGTTGGTGTGCTTGTGTTGTCTGGGTTTGTGAGCACACAAGTGCCTCTGAGCTGCATCAGGAGGCTGTCTTCTCAGCAAGTGTTTAGGACCTGCCTTTAAGTGCAGTACTGGGAACACAGTCGGGAAACGACAAGGGTTGTTGCTGCTCTCGGGGCTTGTGTTCTGGTTGGAGGAGGCAGTTGGTACCCAAATGGATAGACAAGAAGATGTCAGAAAGTGATGACTGCTGTGTGTAGAATTAGATATGACCACGTGGAAGCGAGTGAGCAGGTGGGTAATTTATGCCGCACGGTCAGGGAAGACCTCTCAGAGGAAATAAACCTTCAAGCTAAAAATCCAAAGGACAAGGAGCCAGCTATGCAAAGATCCAAGGTGACAGCATTCCAGGAAGCGGGACGAGCTAAGGAAGAGGCCCTGACACTGGAATGGGTGGGACATAACTGGAGATGGGCCCTGAGGGGCTGGAGAGAGAGGCAGGCTGGGCTCCTGTTCTTTAACTAGTTCTTATAGAATGAGTCGCAGATTGAGAGTTTCTCTGACGTTCTGAATAGGACTCCAGAAAAATCACTGTGAACCCCATGGAAAGGTGGGGCTGTTCTGCCTCTGAAAAGCTTTGTTTAGAAAACCAAACTTTTCTTAGTTACCAATTGGAGATATATGTCGTGTCTGTTTGTGATGGGGATATGAGGACAGTAAAGTGTATGAAAAATGTCCTGCATGCTATGAACCAAAGACACTTTGAAAATAAATACTGTGCAATGTTGTATTTTAGGGTAATAAAATAACTTTAGATTTTTTGTCCTAATTTTGCTTTTGCGTATAATTATTTGCTTGATATTTAGCTCTCTATGTAGATGTGGACTGATGGTCTCAAGTTTTCTCACCCTAGTAAAGCATATTTTGGGGGGCTGGTTTCTCCAGTAATTACAGTGGATTTGCACTCTGTCCCTCTTGTCAAACACCTGTTTCTAATAAGGCACGCTCAGGAGAGAAATGAGCGTTCCTGGAACTAGGTACCAATTTCAGTTCTGAGTGGACAGTCATCCTTTCGACGTGCCTAGGAGAACATTCTTAGTGATGAAGCTAGTTACCAATAAGGACAAAGTTTTTATTTATTTCAGTTGTTAACCTTTAGGAAACTTCTCGAAAGATATCAGCAAGACGTGTAATCAGAATGAAAGGTATTTTTTTCAGAATCCTCAGAACAGCATATAATATTTCTAATGAGGAAGAGTCTGTGCTGTTCTCTCTCCCGTGAGGGGCTTTTGAGCAGACAGCTGCAATTTCTAGACTGAATGTTCTTATTTCAGAATGGGAAAAGACGACTTGACTCACAGGGAAGTCCAGTGGCCAGAAATTTTTTGTCTTTTTTCACGTTTACATAATCCTAAATTATTATTGTATAAAAGGAAATGTTATCAGTTATCCAAAGAAAAACGCTGTGTATCCTAGGAGCACATGTAAGTGCAAATGTGCACACACACAGAAGCCCGAAGTTTATCAGGCAGGGAGAGCTGTCTGCATAAAGACAAGTTTCTTGCTGTCTTATTTAGACTAGTAAAAAATTGGAACCAACCTAAAGGACCCATAGAAAGGGCTTAGTGTAATGAATTTTCACACATCCCCTCAAATGGAAATTTTAAATGACTAAAGATAATGGTCATTAAAACTTTTAGGAAGTTGGAAAGTGTTTAATGTTAAGATTAAGTTTATAGTAATTTTTACCAGTTTTCTAAATTTTTTGTATTTATACTTATATTACTTTCATACTATAGAAAAAAGAATCCTAAAATGTGTTTTTTCTGCTCTTAAATTTTTTAAATAAATATTAAAGATTGCTGCCAGAGGAGAGTCAATAATTTAAGGGACCCTAAAACTTGAGTTTTCTTTAAACAAATTAATGGTTTCAATACATTCTGGAAGTTTCTTTAATTTGGAATGAACATTTAGCCTCTGTTATAGATTTGTTTGAGAATTAAATATATCTAATTCTAGAGAGGAGCTCTACAATTTGGAGTATAAAATAAAAAGAAAGTAGAGAATTATGACAAATGAGTAGTAACGTTATTTTAAGAAGAGAATTGCAAAGAAGAATTTCTGGAACATCAATATATCAGAAGTTCCAAGAGAGCTTTTGCAGTAATAGTTAAGGGGGACCTTAGTTGAGAATTTTTTTTAAAAAGGTTAAATTATGCAAAGACCTCATGAAAACATTTTAATCTGGGAAATAAATGTTACTAACAAGAGCTACATTTGTTCCATTTCTTTTTCCTTCTCTTCCTCCTTCCCGCCCTCCTCCTTCACTTCCTCCCTTCCCTTCCCTTCTTTTTTTTTTTTATGGTGGTAAAATATACATAAGATTTACAATTTTAACCATTTTAAAGTGTACAGTTCTGTGGCATCACGTTCACCTGTCCTTTGAACCGTGTGCAGAGGCCCTGGTATGGCACACCATGCGAAAGGCAGACACCTGTCTCAATTTATAGTCTGGTTAGAATAAAGTCCAGCCCTACCCGGGTAACTACAATCAATCATGATAAGTGGTGTTTCAAAAGGCAAAGAAAAAGAAGTGCACTCCTTGAGGAAGAAGAGAGACTGCCGTGGAGAGGGCTACCGTGGGAAAGTGACGTCCCTTCTGATGCCTGCTGGCGTTTGTAGGCCTAGGGAAGCTGCTGCAGCCTCCGTTGTCTTTCCTGGGGATCCCACTTTACTGAGTCATGTGGTGGAGATTTGCTTGCTTGCCTTTGTTGTATTTTGTTTTTCGGTAGCAGTGATGGGTTGGGCTGCCTCCCCTCCCATCCCTCCTCTTTGTAATAAATCCCTTGCTGGCCCTGGCCTCTGATACAGTTGAGTGGTTGGGGAATATAGTGAATGCCCAGGAATTTAGGAGAATCCTCTGGTCTGTGGTCCATTTAGAAGGTTAAGAAAACCTGTGAGCAAAGCTGGATTTGTACCCTACTCTGTTCAGCTTAACTCAGGAAACTTCCCGATGAGGACACTGATGGCCGTCATGGTGATTTGCCATCGCCGCAGTCCCTCCTGTTAGCTGGGATTCTAGGCAAAGCGGTGAGTGGGTGGGAGACTCGAGAGGCCTTACCTAGCATTGCTCGCCAGCGCTGATGCACATTTCTCTGTGTCCCAAGGGCCTCTCCAGGGTGACAGCTTGTGTCCTTCACTGGTCATTCTTTCAGTGGCTTGCCTAAGGTCTCGCAGTTTGTCAACAGGGTAGGTGCTAGTAGCTGACAGATTTGCATTTGATTCTGTCACCCCTGTTCCTCCTAACTACTCTTAACACTGCCTCCCCATTAAGATGTTTGGGCCTCCTTTACTGTGTTTAAGAATATAGTTTAGGGGCTGGCCCTGTGGCAAAGTGGTCAAGTTCAGCACGCTCCGCTTTGGCGGCCTGGGTTCGCAGGTTCAGATCCTGGGTACAGACCTACACTGCTCATCAAGCCATGCTGTCGTGACAGCCCCCATACAAAATAGAGGAAGATTGGCACAGATGTTAGCTCAGGGCAAATCTTCCTCGGCAAAGAAAAGAATATAGTTTAGTTATAGACTGATTCGAAGAAGGTCAGTAATTCACTGAATAGCATAACAGTGAAGTAAGGTTTATTTAGCTTTTAGGCTTGTTTGTGTATACCAGTCACTCCTCTTGACTTTGCCTTAAACGCAGTCTTCGTACAGCACCTGGGAGAGGAAGACCTGCCTGTCACTGAACCGAAGAGGCTGTCAAGTGCAGAGGAGGTGGTGTTCAGAGGTGTTGGTTGTTGATAGGAAACTGTGCAAGATTTCGTGGGAAAACCCAGTAGTTCTGTTTTGACTAAAGTGGAGGCTCCCTCAAGGGGAGTAAGACACAGGTAAAGGAACGGATCAAGGAGGTAGACGGGTGACGTGCACGGGCCTGTTAGGAGCTCTTACAACAGCCAGTGAGATGGCTGGGAGCGAGGTGACTAGAGGCAGGGGCCCAGTGAGGAAGCAGATGCCGTGGTTGAAAAACTGGCCCTAAACCAGGTGACAGCCCGGAATATGGAAAGTGGTTTCTCTGAGGGGAAAGGGCAAATTGGAGACCTGGCGTGCCCGAAGTGGGTCCTGTCTCTATAGTTTCATTCAACAAGTATTTATCGTATGTCACGACCTTAGACATGAAGCTTTTCTGAGTCAGCACCAAAAGATCTCAAAAGCTGCACTGTTGTTAATAATGAAGTAAAATGCTCCTCATTTCAGACTTTTAATTAATGTTTATTTGCTAATGATACTAATGTTAGTTAACATGCTTTTCTGAGTGCTTCACATGTATTGTTTCGGTCCTCGCAACAGCCCTATGATGGAGTCACTGCTTCCTATGACACCTGTTTGCAGAGGTGGAAAATGAAGGAAAGAGAGGTTAATGAATAGCTCAGTCCTTGTGGTTCCAGGACGTGGAAACAGCCCGTCAGCCTGCATCGGCTGTGTTTTGATCCACATCTTGAGCAAAGGATGTGACGTAAGGTAGCCAACCTGTTTACCATCATTCTGCCAAAGATTGTGAGGGGCTGTTCTTTCATAATTGATGAAGGAGTCTTTTAGAAATGCTTATCCCTTCTCCTACGAAGGGTGTTAGGAATCCTAGAATGAGGGAATTTCTCAAATGAGGTCTCCTGAACTGTTCGGAGTGAAGCGATCACACCCGCGTCGCTAATTCACTGGTTTTAACTCAGAGATTTTCAATCCCGTGCCCTCCCACCCCCATTTCTGGGTACCTTTGAACAGGGCAGAGCTGTTCCTTACTGCTAATCAGTGGAGATTCTCAACTGCTGTTTTGGTGAGCATTGATGTGTGTCAGCCTCATTGCCTGTAGGAATAACTGTATTCGAACGCAGCAAGGCTTCCTATCGGTTTAGGCGGAGGAACTTGTGTCTGGTTATCTCAGTTGAGACTGTGCACGTGTGAGAGTGAAACATCTTTCCTCAGGATGGTTAACCCTTCCCCGTAAGGAAGTAGGTGTGACCTCTTTAGTTTTTAGCTGTGAAATTGCTCTTCACTCCTTTTGGTTCTGCAGGAAATTTGTAGATCGTGATCAGTAATACCATCCTCCTAGAGAATTTAGTGCTTTTATTTTTTTAACAAAGGAGGGAAGAGCCAGTGTTTTATCGCACGTGTTTAGCAACAGCCTGCAGAGGACCCAAAGGCCAGAGTGCCTCTCAGAGTTTCCGTGGTTTTTTCATGATGCGTATTTTTGGGTTTTTTTAAATTTAGCGTTGGGAGGAGAGTGTGGAATGGGCAAAAGTGAACAGGGAAACCATTCTCCGCTTCATTTGTTCTACTTTCTCGTTTCCTTTTGTTTTTCGTGCAGTGCCTTAGCCAGGTCAGTGATTTTTGTATGCTTATCATTGAGCTTGTATATATTATTGATATTTAAAGAATTGGGAGGGGCCGGCCCCGTGGCCGAGTGGTTAAGTTCGCACATTCCGCTTTGGCAGCCCAGGGTTTTGCCAGTTTGAATCCTGGGCGCAGACATGGCACCGCTCATCAAGCCACGCTGAGGCGGCGTCCCACATGCCACACTAGAAGGACCTACAAATACACAACTATGTATCGGGGGGCTTTGGAGAGAAAAAGAAAAAAAAAATCTTAAAAAAAAAGAATTGGGAAAAAAATTAACATAATTATAATGAGATTGATATTGGAGCATTTTTAATTCCTTTGTGCTCTAATTGTGGGAAAAGTATTGTAGATCTCTTATAAATTCCCTTCCATGTGAATTCTACACCTTCAATCAGTAAAGCCAGGAACAAATTATGTGGTGGCTGTGATTTGATTAGTTAAGGTGAACTAAGTGGAAAAATTGAAAAGAAAGCTTAATAGATGTGAAGTCTTGTATTTTATGCTGTGGGAACTTTTACGATGATGTATAGAATGGAAATGTAATATCAATTCATTCTGAAGTCTTTGAGGAAAGAATCCTCTGTCAGCAGAAAGTTGTGTTTTAGGAACTATGGTCCATGAACAGCCATATCACAGTAGGCATAGTGGTCCATAGTTTAACTGTAGGTGTGTTTTATTTTTGTGAGGTGTTAATATGGATGTTATCAGGGTATTTGTCTTTTATTACAAATGATTTTAAATGCATAAGTACCATAAAATTTATTGCCACCGTCTTTCTCCACTCCCCTGTCTTGGTTGATACCTGCGTCGCATATTTCAAAAGGTAGAGTTATTTCTCAGAATTTATGAAAATAAGGAACCCACAGATCCAGGAAGCACAGCGCATTCCAAGTTTACATAAGAAGTAGATGCCTAGACTTAACTATAGGACATCAAAGACAAAGAGAAAGTCTTAAAAGCAGCCAGAGAAAACCGCGGGTCACCTACAAAGAAATCCTTCGGATGATAGCAAATTTCTGTAGTGCTGTGAAACCCGCAAGCAGCAGGAAAAATGTCTGTAAAGTGTGAATTTACCAAAATTAAGTACTGTTCCAGAATTATGATCAAATGAAAACAGAGATAAACAACAACTGCAGGAGTTTATCACTGAGAGACATCTACAGTTCCTCCAAAGGGACTCCTGCAGGATGTAATTCAAGAGAAAGAAAAGTTATCCCAGAAGGAATGCCTCAGATGTAAGATGGAATAGTAAACAGAAGGCACAAATAGAGGTAATGTCAAATGAGCATGATGTAAGGTAATAATTGTGTCTACCTTGTGGAATTCAAAGTAAGAGAACTGAAATGTATTCAGCAAGAGAATGTAAACTGGAAAGAGGGAGCTTGCAATTAAAGTCCTTTTACTGTCCAGAAAGGGAGATTTTGTCTAGTTAAATATATATGGTAAAATTTCAAGGGAAACCACTGAAAGAATAAAAAGAGTGAACAAGTTACAAAGCAGTAAACAAGGGATCCTACTGGTCTGATATTAATCTTACAAAAACAAAACAAACTCTTGTCAACTAGAGTATCTCAGGGCTTTTTAAAAAAACATCCTTAGACCTATTCCTGATTATGAAAATCTATAAACAATGCAGTCAAGTTTTTAATCTTAAGTAGCTTAAATTCTCTCAGTTTGTTTACAGTCTTGATCAACTTAAGAAACCTTTATACCCAAGCTTATTCCAGAGTAATAGAGACTAAAGTTAGTGGATGGAGCCTTACTATTCTATATGGGATTTCTAAGTCCTAACGGGATTACTGATATTCACAGCATTGCTAGGTGCTTATCTTATGAAATGGATATTTTAGATGAAAATAGGATTGCAGGTAGCTTATAAATTACAGTCGTGTTCAGGAATGATTATCACTGTGGATGCCACTTATGTTTGTTTGTTTAATCCCCTTCTGTCCCCTACTTTGAAAATTCATTAATCACTCTCGTTTATTGAGCAATCCTTCAGTCTGGGCATTTTGCTAGCTGTTTTACTTATTTATTATTTATAGTTCTCACAACAGCTCTGCGCAAACAAAGGTATTATTCTGCCCATTTCACACATTAGAAACTAGATGTTGAGCCAGCCCTGGTGGCCAAGGGGTTAAAGTTCAACGTGCTCTGCTTCGGAGGCCCCGAGTTTGGTTCCTGGGCGCGGACCCACACCACTTGTCTGTCAGTAGTCATGCTGTGGCGGCAGCTCACAAAGAACTAGAAGGACTTAGAATTAGAATATACAACTATGTACTGGGGCGTTGGGGAGGAAAAAAAGAGAGAGGAAAATTGGCAACAGGTGTTAGCTCAGGTAGAATCTTTCCCAGCAAAAAAGAAAGAAAGGAAAAAAGAAAGAAAGAAAGAAAAATGTTGCAAGAGGTTATGCCGTCCAGAGCTCCACAGCTGGCCCCTGGCAGAGGCAGAACCCAAACCCCTGTTTGATTCCCTCTAAAGTTCCAGACTTGATACAACAGGTTCCCTCTCAGCTCTTCAAGTAGTCTTTAAAATATGATACCAGTCATACTTGCTTTGTGTTGTTTCTGTTCATCTGTGGGCTGTCTTTCTGAGAGGCAGTTCCTTGGTTAAAAAGAGCACTAGGGGAAGACCATGTGGAGAGATGGTTAGAGTCGCCTCGTGTGCTTATGGTAAAGCCAGATTCTTACATCTTGTATTTATGGAAGAACAGCCAGCGAGTCCGTGGGCTCTGCTCCTGAGTTTCGAAGCCCTGGCTGCAGAACTGGGAGCAGTTACACTCCCCTGCCCAGAGAAATGTGACCTAGGTATCTTTCAGTCACCATCACTTGTGTGCAGACCTGAAACACTTGTGAGATGCACTTTCACTTCTGTATATAGAAAGAAAAGAGCCTTTAAGCTGTACTGTCAATGCCCGTGTGGGATGCCACCAACTGGTTCCCCATCTGGGAGATAAAGCATTGGTTATGGATCGCTGCTGCGTTGCTTTATGTGAAGGATACTGTTCATCACAGTACTGGTTCTCAAAGAGCTGGAATTTGGGGTTGGAGGGGAAGTGGTGGCATCTGGAACATCAGAATTCCTTTATCCCACATCTGCTAATTCTGAGGACGGTGCAGTGTAAAATCCCAACAGCCACAGGACACTCTTGGTTGCCCCTTGGAGCCTGTCAGTCCCTCACTCAGAACGAATTACTTTCTGTGCCTAAATGTTTCTCCTCACTGCCTTGCACACAAGTGCAAAGGTTTAATTTTGTAAAAGCTCCCAGTAATCAGATGTCTGGTGATACCACACTGGTATGAAAAAACCAATGTAAAATATCTCATTAATATATTGTTTACACGTTGAAAAGATATTGTATATTGAGTCAAGCAAAATATATCATTAAAGTTAATTGAACCTCTTTTTTTAATGCTTCTTAATATGGCTACTAGAAAATCTATAATTATCTATGTGGATCATATTTGTGGCTTACACGTGTCTTGGAAGTGCAAGTCTAGAATATTTTCCAACCAAATTTCTTTACGTTTGGCAGTGATTCTCAACCTTAGTTGAAAATTAGCAAGACCCGGGAGCTTTAAAAACTCCTTATACCCAGGTCACACTGCAGGTCAGTTACAGCAGAATCTCTAGAAATGAGACCCAGACATCAGTAGAGTACATCATGTGACTTGTTCAGGCTCCTATAAATCCATGACTCCCCCCCCCCCCATTTTTAGCTTTTTTAGTTAAATTCATTAATTGAACAACCCTTGCTGTTCTTGTCATATTTAACCTATTTTCCTCATGTTGCAATTTAACCTCATTTCTTCTTGTTGGTGCATTCTATAGAGTAAGAATTAATATATTTGAAAGAGATGAAGTATTTAATTCTAAAAAGTGAAAGCTGAGAAAGATACAGGGTTTCAAATTATTCTTCACAAAGTAGGTTCCAGGGGAAAGGGTGATAGGCTGAGCCGGCAAGAGGCTGGTTAGTTTAAAGGTGGCCTCTAAGAAATATTTCCAGAAGTAAAATTTTCAAGAAGGAAAGGTTATCGAGAATATGGGGGATTCCATGTCGGGTGGAGTTGTGTACCAGCACCATCCAGGCAGTGTTTTCCTTGTCATCAGCTGGGGGTCATATCTTGACTCCCAGAGGGAGCTGGTCCAGACTGAAGAACTGCACATAGGCAGTTGTGGGAATACTGGAGGGGCGGGGTAAAGCAGATTATGAGGGCTCCATTCTCAGCAGACAAGTGGAGTAGAAACCAGGAACCAAGTCACTTAGATTGAGAATACCTGATAGGGATGCAGGCTACATTTTGGTGGATAGAAGGGTATATTGGAGGTTAACTAAGGGCACCCTTTATGGACAGGCTGCTGATACACAACTGGCCTTGGTGGTCATTGGTTGCCTCTAACCTAAAGGTTCTTCCATTTGTCACTAGGTCTCGCCAAATGTAGAGGTATAGTGTAGGACAGAGAGCACTGACCTACAGATGGGAGGCTGAGTTTTAGTCTGATTTTCTCAAATAACCAGGTCTGTGGCCTTCAGCAAGTCACTTAACCTAATGGGCTTCCATTTTTCTACATCTTTGAAATATGAAGCACTCTCTTAACATCCAGTATTCCTTTCAGGTCTGTGAATATCTCTGCAAAATACCAATGAAAAGCAACAAACGTGCCCAAGTAATATGTATGGGAGAAAATCTTAAAAGATTGTGTTTTGAAATAGGGTGCAAAGTTTTTGAGCTAGTCGTCTTATCGTTCCAACATTGCCTAAGGCACACTGTACTTTGTAGAGCTAGTTAGTCAGTGCCTCCAGAGCTCGGTCTCAGCTTAAGTTACGTGTCTTCTGAGATGAGCCCCGGAGCCAGCAACTCTGTTCCCTAATATTTAGATCCAATACTTGCTGAAGTATATTGACTCAGCATTATTCATTTCATATGGAGTGATGGCAGGAAAAAATTCAATAGCAGAACTGTTGCACCTCGGATTGAGGTCACAGTTGAGCCTAATGATAAAAAATAAATTCTGGGAGCATTGTTACTCCTTTATATCTACTTCATTTGGTTGATCAAAAGGCATTTGCCAGATTATGTAACTCACTGAAGACGAGGTCAGTCATGAGCCAAGAATTTCATGTGTTTTTTGCTCAAAGTGAGCCTGCTAGCCAACACTCACATTAAATACCACATGAAGGTTTGGTTGAGTGCGCATTCAAGGTTGCGGAGTGCTTACACACTGTCTCATGAACTTATTTTTTTCTGTACTGACTAAAAACTGATTGCAGCGTAGCCAAATTAGATGTCAGCACAAAGGGAATTCACTGGCATACCTGAACAGAATAGAAGTGACAAGCAAAAATCAATGAAAGGAGCCAGCCACATGGGTGTATTCAGTAACACAGGCCGGCACTATAGGAATCTTATACTCGCTGCCTTGCTT
Organism: Equus quagga; assembly: GCF_021613505.1. Classification (NCBI taxonomy): domain Eukaryota; kingdom Metazoa; phylum Chordata; class Mammalia; order Perissodactyla; family Equidae; genus Equus; species Equus quagga. Next base: position 10,747,198 of record NC_060274.1, on the reverse strand, counting down.
CAGATCAATGCTTTGACTTTGCGCATTGATAATGCACACACAAAAACCTTTGAGCATCATGATATTTTTGATGATAGTATTGAATATTTGAATATTTTCTGGATTTCTTTGTTCGTTTTTGATGGCTCAGCATATAAACCTGCTTTCTTTTGGGGGCAGTCCCCCAAGGATGAGACTTGATGGAAAACAGCATTATATTTTCCACTGCTGGATCCAAAGGAGACCAGATCTTAGAAGCTGTTGAGGGAGGATGTGACTAAGGCTTGGCCAGTCATAAGCTCTTGCTTGATTAAACCACACAGAAGTCAGAGTCTAGCAATATTGGAAGCCTTGTGTGTCCATTATTGGAAATGCTGGTGATGACATTCTGAGCAGTTATTTCTGTTGACTTTTAGCTGTTGTTTCTTACCTTTTTTCCAGTCCTGGTCCTCCACAATCAATTCTGTGAACTAACGCAGTATTCTTTTGTGAAATTCCCTCCCAGGATAAGTTAGCTAAACTCAGTTTCAGTTCTAAGAACTCTGATTGGTATACTTAGTAAATTAGTTCCCATATGAGTTGTAAACTAAGGGGAAATATGCTATGAACCATTGGTAACTTTGGTCCTGCTACATTAAGTGATAAGAGATGGTCTTTCTATACTTACATGGGTTAAAACTTATTGGTAATTACACTGCTGTGGAATATAGCATTTTTTTTCATCTTATCCAGTATAGCTTCTAGGCTTTATAGATATAAAACTTCACAGGAGAGTTTGTAAATTTCTGACAGTTACCTTGTGCAATACAGTGTGGGATGATGTTATCAACTCCATTGAATTACATAGCTTTTTGATAGAAGGGTGATCATTTGAATTCCAAATTCAAGGAAAAGATTAGTTTTTAGGTAAATATGAACCTTTAGATGGTATCACAAGTGGAACAGTTAAGTCTACTTTGTAAACTAAAAGAGATAAGCCAAACGCACATTTTATTTATTCAACAGAATTTATCGATTATCTTCTGTATACTAAATACTGTGCTGTCTCTGTATTATGCCAGGAATGAAAAGATAAAGAGCAAAATATGTCATTCTGTGTCTTCTAGGAACTTGCAGGCTAAAGTAGAAACCAAATAATCAGATCATTATAATTCAGTATTTTGAGGAGGAATTGGCTAACCTCACTGTGATGTCAGAGGGGGAAAGAAGAGGTGACATTTGATACTATATGAATCTTTTATATCCAGCATATTTCACACAATGCTTGGTGCATAGTAGGGAGGCAGAAGATATTTGTGGAATTAAGTTTTAACTGTGCCTTGAAGAGTCGATAAGAGCCTGAATTAACAGAAATGATGGAGACACAGAGAAAGACAGCGTTAGAGTTCTGGTTGGAACAACATCAGGAGACATGGATAAATTCCCTAGTTTCCAGCTCCCGCAGACTGGTACTTTGTCACTAACTGAACAAGGAGAATACAGAGTTAGTTTGCGATCTTTGGAATGATAAGAGAAAAATCAGTGTAGCTTTTGACTTGCTAATTTCAAGGTTTTTGAGGGACGTCCTCATCATGAGATGGTTCATTATGCACTTGGAGAGGTCTGGCCCGTCCTGGAGCTTAAGTGGAGGAAATAAAGATAAAGATTTAGGATTCATCAAAATGTTTGATATCTGAAGCCGTGGGAGTGAGTGAGATTGCTCAAGAACAGTGATAAAGGATGTCTGTGATAGATCCAGGAAGAAGATGATATTTTCAAATTGACAGTTTTGGAGCTGATGAGAGTTATTCTAAAGGAGACCCACCCTCGATAGAACCAAGCACCTCCACAGCCTGGTTTTGCTGGAAGCCGTTGGCTGTCCTGATTTAGATTTGAGCGAGTGCTGACGGTCTACTGCCGAATTTGTGATTCTGCCTTCCCTTCTCTGCTTTCATCCTGGGCATGATAGCCAAGTTGAGGGCATGCGCTACCTCCTTATTGTGCCAGCCCTACCACTGCTACATCCCTTCCTCAGAAAGAAAGGCAAAGTTACCACGGGGTTCCTGCATCTTCACAGAAATGACCTCAGACTGATCGGAGCCTCTCGAGACAGCGGGAGGAGACTGTCCCTGGTTACATCTTCTCACGAATGGAAACATTTCCAGTTCAGTCCAGGGAAGGGTAGATAGAAATGGTTCTTTCACTTCTCTCTCTCCAAAGACATTTGACTAATTTATGTGCTTGAGCAGTTGGCTACCATTTTTGCATTATTAGAACATCTTTTTTTGTGAGTGCCATCAAGTCCATCTCGATTCCTAGCGACCCTGGTCCAGCAGAGTGGAATCCTGCCTGGTCTTTCTGTGCCATCCGGTCTCTCTGCACCATCCTCTCCCCTTCTGGGGCTACATCAGACAGTGTTCTGCTGCTGTTTATAGGGTTTTCATGGCCAAGTTTTCAGGAATGGGTGGCCAGGTCCTGCTTCCTAATCTGTCTTAGTCTGGAAGCTCCGCGGAAACGTCTCCACCATGGGTGACCCTGCTGGTATTTGAAATCCTGGTGGCATAGCTTTCAGCATCACAGCAACACGCAGCCACCACAGTATGACAACTAACAGACAATGGTCTGGTTCCCTGAGTGAGAAATGAATGCAAGCCCGGTGGTGAAAGTGCTGAATCTAACCAGTGTCCACCAGGCTGGCTTTGAACTTTATCACCCAATCCCAAATAGTTCATTTTCTTTCTGTCCATGTCTCCCTTGCCTCCCCACATCTAGATCAATCCAGCGTGGCTGTTGGGCACTTGAACTGTGGCTAGTCCAAACTGAGCTGTGCTGCAACTATAAAATACGCGTCGGATTTTGAAGACTTAGCATTAAACAAAGTAAAATATTCATTTTTATATTGAATACATGTTGAAATAATATTTTGGCTGTACTGGGTCAGATAAAATATATGATTAATTTCACCTTTTTTTCTTTTACTTAATGTAGCTCCTAGAAAATTTTAAATTACATATGTGGTTGCATTGTATTTCTTTTGGACAGCATTGCTCTAGACTAATCTACACCAAATACAACCCCTGCCCCCACATACCCCAGTGAGTTGCCCCTGCTTGTGAATTAGTTGGTGATTGATTACTCTTGTTTCTAATGTCACTGCCCAGTGTGGAAGCCCATGGTAATACAGCAACAATTCTGATGGTTTTTAAAACCACCTTTGTTGATTACAGAGAATTCTGCAAAGGGCAGATTGGGGAAATAATTCACATTTATTGAGCTACTCAAAAGTAATACTTGCAACCAGTAAAAACATCTATTGGAGACCACAGGAAGCTGTTCTTTGTTTTGGCTGTAATTTCCATAAAAATGACTATTGGGTTTTATGAAATATGTTTTTCCTTTCTACCATGTTCCAAAAGAGATTGAAAGTAGCCAATTTTATAATGTAAGTAATTGGTTAGCTCTTTTTTAGGAACCCATCAGTAGAAAGATGGTATCTGTTATTTTAGGAAATGAGTGGTGCTAGTCAAAATTCCAGTAAAATAAAAATTCAGTTTCCTCTAGATGATTGCTTCTTATCCTTTTTTTTGTCTCTCTCCTGAGACCAGACCTCATTCGTCTGGAAACAGAGCTCTATGGGTCTGACAGAGGACAATCCATAAGTAAAGAGGACCTTACATCTAGAAGGCCCTCACCTCCTCAGAGTATGCTTTGAAGTTGTAAGTACACAGAATCCCAGCTCCATCTTTGTGGTGTAAATACCTAGAGCCTAAGCAAAACGGAAACTGACCTTTTTAGTAGTGAAAAAATGTTCAAAATTAAGTTGTAAATTTTAAAAATAACTGCTTCCTTTTTAGGATGATGAAGAAAATTCTCAACTTCCTGGAAATACTTAACCAAATACAGCTATTTAACGATTGCCCATCTACAAACGAGAACGAGACCCCTCAGGTCTTAACCCTACTCCTCTTGCCGAATCTGAGGATTTGTACTGCTGGAGGATGAGAATGTCTGATTCTTAGCATTTCTGTCTTTTAAAAAATTTCTGCTTAATTTATTACCTACTAGGTGTAGCATACTTTCTAGGGGTTTTCTGAGTGGGAGAATATATATAAATACACAATGAATGGACCTTGCCTTCAGAGATCTAAGAGGAAAATAGACATGTATATGGTTACATAGAAAATCATAAAATTCTATCAGTCCATTCCTGTAGTGTACATAGTACAGTACATTCTAATGAAACGGATCAAGAAAGTCTTCTTGGAAGGAAGCATGGGGATTTCAAAAGGGCAAAATTATAGAGAAAGTGAAGGGCTCAGGATGACTAAAGACCTGAAAAAGAAAATATGGTAGGTTTCAGCCCACAAGTCACCAAAGAGCGTGATTAAAGGCATGAGTGCAGGAAGATGAACCAGTATGGTGGGTTAGAAACAGATTCCCCAGGGCCCTTTGTCCCAAAGTACGGAGGCTGCACCCAGTTCTCTTGATATTTTGAAGGATTTTGAGCAAAGTCACATATTCAAATCTGTGTTTCCTGAAGACAACACTGGGCAGGGGGCACTGTGAAAGATAATGGATGGGAAAGAGACTGGCGTCAAGGAAATCAGTTGCACAGTCTTCTAGGTTTTAAAAGGAGGGATAAGGCCCTCGACAAGGGCAGTGTAACAGGCACAGAAGCTAGGAGGGGTTTGAAAAACTGCATTTGGGGAGTGATTTGGTGATGGTCAAAGTGAACTTTTAATTCTCATAACATCCATCTGCTCTCATTATTATGCTCACTTTATACATGAGCAAGCTGAGACACAGGGATGCTAAGAAATTTGCCGAAGGGTACAAAGCCAGTGCTTCCTGGAGTTAAATTCAGTCCTGGTAGTCTTGCCTGAGTCCAGGCTCTTAGTTTCTGTTTTTCTCCGGATATGGAGGAAAAAGCAATTCTGAAGTCCTAACATTTCTAGCCTGTGAGTTGCTTCCATCAAAGGATGGAGGAACTTGTGCTTTATATGTTGGTGCACCCGAAGGTTCTGTTTTAGGCTCTGTTCTCATCTCCTTCTGCATGCTTTTCTATAATAAGCTGTCATCCACTCCCATGAACTCAACTCTCATCCAATCGCCTGTGACTCCACATTCTTTAGTCTTTAGTGCAGGTACCCTGGGCTGAACTTCCAAATGCCAGCTGGCTATCTCCTCTTTGGGTGTACCACAAGCATATCAAAGTAAACAGCCCCAAACAAAACTCATTAGTTGCTGGTTCATGACATAACCATGCTGTTATTCAGCCCACCAAGTTGAAAACTAGGGTGTCATCTTGACTACTCTCACATACAGCCATTATTATTAGAACTAGAACCATCTGAAAATCTCATTAGGTCCCTTAAGTGGTTTTTTTTTACCCCTGCATTTTTCTTCTGACATGCATGCATGAAGCAATACATACAGTAGTCCCCCCTTATCCACAGGGGGTTCATTTCAGGACCCCCAGGGGATGCCTGAAACCACAAATAGTACCGAACCCTATATATACTGCGTTTTTTTCCTATATATACATGCCTATGATAATGTTTAACTTATAAATTGGGGACAATAAGAGATTAACAACAATAACTAGTAATCGAACAATAAAAGTTACCGTAGATCTTAGCAACTTCAGCATGCAATTTTTTTTCTTTCCTTACTAAGTCAAGAACTTTCACCTTTGCACTTAAAGGAAGCACTTTATGGCTTCTTTTGGCATATCTGAATTGCCAGCATCACTACTCTTGTGCTTAGGGGCCATTATTAAGAAAAATAAGGGTTACTTGAACATAAGCCCTGTGATACAGTGACAGTCGATCTGATAACGAAGTCAGCTACTAAGTGACTAACAGGCGATTCACAGGTGGATAGTGTACACAGTGTGGATCTGCTGGACAAAGGGACGACTCATATTGGGGGAGGGCAGACGGGGAAGGTGTGAGATTTCAGCATGCTACTCAGAACGGCTCCCAATTTAAAACTTATGAATTGTTTATTTCTGGAATTTTCCATTTAATATTTTTGAACCGTGGATAAGGGGGGACTACTGTACAAACATAAATACCTACCTACCAACCAACTGGCAATATTTGAAGGACTGAAAAGCAGCGTAAGACCAAAAGGTAGCTATAAGAGGGACAGGAGGGGAAAGAGTAGAGCATTTTATGAGGGAGGAAATCGTGATGTATAATAAATTTGCTCTTAAGGAAATGTCAACTATTTGTGGTTTAAAAAAACTTTTAAATAAACTTAAAGACCATTTAGCAAAGTATGTTTTTAGGAAAATTAGTAATAATCAGAAAATAAATGGGTTGAATATAAATTTTTAACTTCTCCTCACTGAAGAAGTATTAACCTAAAACGGATTTGAATAGTTCGCTTTATTCTTAGTATTTAACCTTCTGCAAATAGCGTCATTTTATATATGTTGATGATACCCTGCTACAACTTCAGCACTTCCTAAGGGATATAATTTAAAGTTAAAAAATAACAGGTACATGGGGAGATCTTTTTATTGGGAAAATGTTGTGTGACCATGTACTTATAAATTGGGACCTAAATAGATATTTAATCTAAAATCTAGTAAGCATCATCTTTTTTAATTAAGCCAAACTTTAAAATTTGACTAAGGGTTTGTAAATATTTGAATTCTTATTGTATATGCCACTAGGCATGTTTTTCTGTTATTGATATTGTTGGTACTCTAAATAGTAGGTAGAGTTGAATGAGAAATGGTATCATATAAACACTGGAGCCTAATTTTAGCCATTTCTCTTACTCAAATTGAGATTCATAATATTACACAGTGCTGATGTAAAACTCAACAATTTCCTCAAAATTATTTTTGTTTCTCTAATTTTTTCTTTTTCCATTGTTACCTCGCTCCCCGTAAGTCTTGTTTATAACTCAAGAAACTATTTTTTTAAATTAGCGGTATGAGTTTATGCTGCAGTTTCTTTTGCTCATCTACTTGATTCCTTAATTTTCTTCCAAAAAGAAATAGCCTGGCATTTGTGGCTATAAATTATATAGAACCTTAATGGGTGACAGAATGTTGCTTATGTGTAGAATCTGATAATTAGATACATACTTTGGAAAACTAGAACTTTAAACATTGGCCCTCAGAGACATGCTAAGGATGAGCTTTCAGAGGCAGCCGACTGAGGTGAGCCCCTTCCTTGCTGGACCATCTCCGTGTGTCTCCCTGGCTGTGGTCTAGCTTGCTCTGCTGTCTGCTCCTCTTTCCTAGCTGGTCGGCCTGCCTGTCAGCTTCTGGGTTAATCATTCATCATCCTAACAGTTTGTCTATTTTCATTCCTTGCTAGAGATTGGCTTTGGGAGAGTACTGAACGTTTGAAGGCCAGATGACCCCTATCCAGCCATCAGCCCTAACATTACTGTTCTCATTTTTTTGTACAGTAAAAACAACTCTGCATTTGTTTCTTTCGTTTTCATCACTAAGATGTGTAACAATTTACATATCCAGTGACCTGATCTGGCACTCAATTAGGAAGAAACAGACAAATGTTTAGGAAGAAAGTATAAAAAAGAAACTTGAAGGGGGGTATGAATTAAGCAAGTTCAGAAATTCCCTCGGTGCCTCGAACCCAGGAACGGTGAAGGACCTGCGCTGGGAGCCCCCGCGGGGAGCGTGCGGGCGCGCGGCCGAGGTTGTGCAACAAAGCTCCGGGAGGCGAGCTCCCAGCAGGCCGCGCGCCGCCGCCGAGCCCCGCCCCCCGCCCCGGGGTTCCCGGCAGGCAGCCTTGGCCCCGCCCCTTCCTCCCCGCCCCGCCCCTCCCCCTCCCGTCGCCTGCGTGTGCGGAGGCGGGGGGAGTCCGCCAGCCTGACTAGCCGCCCGTGCCCGGCCCTCCGTGGCCATTTTCCCCGGGAGGGGGCAGCCCCCGGGCCGTTTTTCTCTGGCCGCCGCCTCCCTGGAGCTTTCTGCAAGCCTGAAAATGGGCTCCGAGGCAGGAGGTGCCAAGCGCCCTGTCAGACCGGGTTTTGTCAAGTTTCTGCTGATGCAGCGTAGCGTCTGCGTGCGGCACCCCAGCTGGGCTGGCGAAGGCAGAAAGCCTTTCTCCTGTGCCACTTCTAGCCGCAGCTGACCCCACGTTGCTCCATCTGCCCCCTAACTCCCTCCGTGTGCCCTGCCAAAATCCGCGTTTTGTTTTTTCCTACTTCCTTTGGTGCGTCTCTCTTCACTCCTTCGCCTCCCCCGCCCCCAAAGAAAGCACCCCCCAACTTCCAGGGCTGGATGAGTTGCAGCTCGTTTCTGCGTAATTAAAACGAGTGCCTGATGGTGGAAAAGCACAGAAAGAGCTGCGGAGGAAGGACTCGGGGTGGGAGCCCAGCCCAGGCCTCCAAACACGGGCGGGGCCGCGGCAGGGCGAGGCCGGCGAGCAGGGCGGGGCGGGGCTCCGAGCCGGGAGGCCGAGGGAGGGAGGGGCGGGGCCGGCGAGCAGGGCGGGGCGGGGCTCCGAGCCGGGAGGCCGAGGGAGGGGCGGGGCCGGCGAGCAGGGCGGGGCGGGGCTCCGAGCCGGGAGGCCGAGGGAGGGGCGGGGCCGGCGAGCAGGGCGGGGCGGGGCTCCGAGCCGGGAGGCCGAGGG